>NC_087206.1:32895370-32945370 GCF_015104395.2 Macrobrachium nipponense
GTTTTACAAAACTTGGGCACATATTAGTAACTGTCATACATGTGACACCTGAGATAAACAGTGATAGTCTGCACAAACAAATGGTCTCGAAAAACCCGGAAGTATACATTCGTTATATAACTTATATATGTGTGTGTTCTTTTACGTGGTGTTTCTATATTACGAGGTAGCATGTATGTTATTTTATGAGAACTAGTGTTTATGAATCTTTCGTAGTATGTTATACTAATTTATTCAATTTTCACTTGTGGTGTATTTCAGGAAGTTTGAGTCATCGTTTTTTGCCAATATCTTTCAAGTTGGTGGATCGGTGTTACTTTGCAACAGTGTTTCACACCCTCGCCCGAGTTTTGGTAATAAATTCAATTTTCAAATTCAGTTTTTTTTAGGCATTTTACTCTTGAATTTGATGGGGCAGCCAGCAAACTGATTAACGCTTTCGGACATACGAGCTTGGTTACTCACTATTGAACTTACCCTGAGTATCTACTTTTAGTAAATTCCTCACTACCTCCAACTTTCCTCTTAGAGTCCACCATTTTTCTCCCTAGCTACTCTTCCTTGACGTCATTACACCTAGTAGCCTATGTTACTTTCTTCGTGAATGAGATTGTTTTTATTTTGTTTGCATAATTTTGTGATGAAAAATTATTTATTGTGTAATATATTTTCACTGTTCTACATATAGATATAATAAAAAAATTTAATAAATCATGGTGAAATTATGTTCCCCATCATATATATATATATATATATATATATATATATATATATATATATATATATATGTATGTATATCCATTTATGTAAGTATGTATGTATTTATGTATGTATGTATGTATGTATGTATGTATGTATGTATGTATATGACCATGACATATAACCATAAGCAATATCTTACTTATTCAGATTCATTCTTAATCAATCGATTGGTTTGCAAGACATTGGCAAAAAACGATGACTCAGACTTCCTGGAATACATAGTAGAGAGGTAGATATTGTGTTTTACTCAAGTTAGCTTTTATGATCATGATGTTAGACTTTAAGATTTTTTTTATGAGATATTTTTTTCTCTTACAAGTAACCGCTAGAATAAAACTTGAGGTTACATTTTCGACAATATTTTTTTCTTATATTTATACCTGTAAACAATTTTATGACAGTGTTTACCTATCAGTCTGTCTATTTCCTAGTTAATTTTCCATGAAAGTTTGTTTCATAAAATCTCTCCTTGAGAGTTATTTTTGGAAACCTTGTGTGACAGTGATTCTATAATATTCTCTCATTTAGAAAAGTTCAGTCATTATGCTGTCAGTAATTACTGGATCGCAATTTTTTGCAATATTATTGTTTTTCTGCTTTTATCCAATTTAGTGAGTTAATTGATTCATCTTTTTCTCCTCCTCTTTTATACTGTGTTTTCAATTGTTTTTCTTATCGTTTAATTTCCTTTCTGCCCTTTTTTTATATTCCACTTATTGAATTGGGTTTTTTGCATCATTTTTATTTGTATTTTTTATCGATTTTGTTTATAGTTTTATGTCACTTAATTAAAGCTTGTATTCGATTTGCGTAATGACTGAAGCTTTTCCTTTCCATTTTTCATTTTGGTGAATGATTTTTGGATTCTTTTCTCCCTGTTTATTTTTGGCAAATAAATTGGTATTATAATTCCGGATGTTATTCCTGCTCCTCTTGAAACTCGAATATAAAGTGTATATATGATATATATATATATATATATATATATATATATATATATATATATATATATATATATATATTACATTTTGATATTTCCTACCTCTCGTTTTCCCCTCTACTTAGGTCCTGGGGTATTTGAATGGCATAGTGGTCTCTGTGGTAAATTAATATTATAGCTTATTTTCAAAGGAAAATGGATACAACACAAAAATTTATATGATATATATATATATATATTTAAATAGTATATAATATATATATTATTATGTATGTTTATGTATGTATATATATATATACAGTATCTATATATATATATATATATATATATATATATATATATATATATATAATATATATATATATTATATATTCGTTTATCTACTTATTTAATTTAAAGATATTAAAGCTGGGCTTACCGGCGAATAAAAATATTAAGATTCAGGTGCTACATCTTGATTATTGACGGTTACTGTTAATGTCCGTTTTTTCAGGAAAATGAATATATATCACAAAACTTACTGGTTGCAAAATTGCGGTTAGTGATAAACTTAGATCGTTACGGGATATTGATTTCGATCACTCACGATATAGTTTACGCTTTCATGTTATGGTATGACGTGTTGTTGTTTATGACTATTTGCTCGTCAGTTTAGTTTTACGAGTACGCTTTTGTGCGTTACCTACCGGTCTTCTCCTGAGTTATTGCATCGGAGCGAAAATATTTTTTGTCGAGATTAACACCCCCCCCCCCTTCCCCTAACCCATCCACATCTACATTCTCCCATTCCTTTCGCATGCCCCCTTGCCTCTCCTCTCAATAAAGTTTGCCTGGCGTTATTGTTTATGTATTAATTACTTTGCGTTATAGAAAACGCTCTCCGGTAGGTAATGGATTCTTCAGAACACAGGCAGAGAAACAGGTCTAAAATACTCCCTTGTACTCGAAGTCGACGAATTTTAGTTTATCTTTTATTCGTGTTTATTTTACCATGAAACTGTTGCTTATTATGCATTTTGTATGCTGCTGTATGTCATGTGATATACTTCTAATATTTATTAAACGTTATGCTAATTCCACATTTCTTCATCCGCAGGTATGTTGGTCAGTTTATGTTTTATCACTTCTCTACATTGATGGTGAGGTAATGTTATCTGTCAAAACTGTTTTAATGATGTTGGAATGCTTAGGTTTAGCTAGATTTAATAGAATATTGAGATGTTATTTTTATTAAAAACTTTTCAGTCACTAGATTATCAGTTTGTTGTGTTGCTGAGCTCTGTCGATATCCAGTGTTAACTTGATGCGCAAATTTCCTTTTTCGAATCTTTTTGGTAGTAGTTTATATTATAATTGTAATACTGGCATACATTTTTTTATAATTTATTTGTAATTTTTCATAATTTAATTTTTTGTTTTATGATTCATTTTGTATCACTTTTTTCAATCTGTTTTGTTTTCCGCAGTGAGCAATTTTCTTGTTACTGTTTCAGCTGTTGAAAAGGAATATGCGGTAGTATTCAGAAAGTTGTTGTGAGTTATATGGTTGTGAGAGAGAGAGAGAGAGAGAGAGAGAGAGAGAGAGAGAGAGAGAGAGAGAGAACTTGTTATGAACGAACCGCATGTGTTTTTGTTGTTTTTTTTTGTTTTTCTTCGTAGGAAAAAAGATCCCCTTTTCCTTCTTCTGCCAGTTTCCCTTCTGGGTCATATTCTCGTTTCCTTTTCTCCTTCCCCTGTGTTTGCCCTCCCCCGCTGAAGTATGGGTCAAGCCCTTGACAACACACAGATTAATTAACTTTGAGATTTCAAGTAGGAGGCCCCAATCTCTCTTGGGATCCAGATTCCAGAAAATCTTCTCTCTCTTTTCTCCTGCCGTCTTTTTTCCTGCAGGTATTGAGATCGGCGGAATCATCGGCGTCTCCATCATCATCGTCGCTGTCATCACCATCATTGCTATTTTTTCCTTATTCTGTAGATCTTATTCATCTCCATGACCATGGGATGAAGCGTTCTCCGGGGCTGAAACTTTCAATTTCTCCAAGGTCTTTTTTGAACATCATCACCATTATGGAATTTTACATATAACTCAGGATCTGACATGTAATATTTATTTTAGGATTTTATCTTTCGCTAGAAGATAATATATATATATATATATATATATATATATATATATATATATATATATATATATATATATATATATATATATATATATATATAAGTATGTATGTATATATATCTCTTTTCTAGTGAAAAATGAAATGCTAAAATAAGTATTACATGTCATATCCTGAGTAATTTAAGGAAAGCGAGATTATGGGAATCATCTTCATTCGGCTATTTAATATAAAAATGGTTGTTCATTGCAGTCTTCTAAGGTATTGATAAGCTTTCACTTTTTCAAGACAAATTAATGCGACAGCTGCCTCGGTGTTCTCATAAATAAAACGTATGTCTCCCATTTGCTATATCATACAATGAATCCTGTCGAGTATTCTAGAGTCTATCCATGACCGTCATTGTTGTGACGACAGTAAATAAGATGATCTGCGATATTAATATTGAGTGGTATACCGTGCTTATGATAATCGTGTATTTATCCGGTTGTTTTATCGGGATGTTCATTAAAATTTTCAAGACTTATTGGACTGGTCTTAGGGGTTCGTTCTAAAATGAAGCGTCGGTTACAGAAGGGAAAGGTACAGAATTGAACAAACCGATAAGAAAAGGAAAAACTTTAATGAATAAAGACCGAAAGTAATGTATCAAAACAAACAGCAGAGATTAAATACAGAAAATAAAGCAAACAGCGGTGAGTAAAGACAAAGTAATGTAAGGAAACTAATAGCAGAGAGTAAAGACAGAAAATAATGTATCAAAACAAACTGCAGTAAGTAAAGACAGAAAGTAATGTATCAAAACAAACAGCGGTGAGTAAAGACAGAAAGTAATGTATCAAAACAAACAGCGGTGAGTAAAGGCAGAAAGTAATGTATCAAAACAAACTGCAGTAACTAAAGACAGAAAGTAATTTATCAAAACAAACAGCCGAAAGTAAAGACAGAAAATAATGTATCAAAACAAACAGCCGAGAGTAAAGACAGAAAGTAATGTATCAAAACAAACAGCAATGAACATAGACAGAAAATAATGTATCAAAACAAACTGCATCGAGATAAATCAGAAAATGATGTATGAGAGAGACGAAGAGACACGTTATGCCATGCAAAGCGCTTCGTAAAGCAATGTGGAACGGTGACCTTATTCTAAATTACTGAAGACACCTCGCCCCCCTCCGCCCAGAATTGTAGTTCAGCTTAGAGTTAAAATCATGAGAGGTACCATACCGCTTTTCTTCTGCTCTTAGTGTTGAGCCCGGTTGATGGATTCAAGCGGTCAATCAGCGAACCCTGAGAAAGAGTAGGAGACGATCTCAGTCATTCCAGAATGATGATGAATCCGGCGGCATTCCACGCCAAAGACGTAAATCCTTTCATATTCATTACCCTTAAATTAACTTCTTACAGGTGAACTTTACATCTGTGCGGACCACGAAAAAGTCTGTCCGGTAATGGAATCAAATTACATCGGAGAAATTATACATTCCGCTCCGGTGTCTGCTGTCTTGAAAAAAAATGAAGGAATCGTTAAAGCATCAGACTGAAATATTTCAAAGTGGTAATAAATTTTTTATTCTGATGCATATTCAGAAATTAAATGCTTGATGTAGCATATTACTCTTACATCTATTGGTTTTCAATAAATGAATATTAGAGAACGTAATTGTAAACAAAATTTTAGACCTACAAATATTCGTATATTTAAGTGGATGGTACAAGGTTAGTATAAGTTTGCGACCTTGTTTTGGCAAATATAAATATATATGTATGTATATATATACTATATATATACGTATATATATACACATACTCGTTTATTCCAAACCGCACCTTTCTAAATTTTAACCACATCGTAGGAAATATATACCAACAAATCCGACTCGTAATTAGGAACCTAAAAAATTAATACTCAGTTTATTTATTTTGAAGGAGATTTTCCGTTGTGTGAAGGGCTATACATTTTTGGAGAAGGTGATTTTCGTATGGGGAGAAATGAGACAAGTTTAGCATATATATATATATATATATATATATATATAATATATATATATAGATATATATATATAGTATAGATATATATATATAGATATATATATATATATATATATATATATATATATATATATATATATATATATATATATATATATAGATATATATATATATATATTATATATATATATATATATATATATATATATATATATATATATATATCATATGTATATATATATATATATCATATATCTATATCTATATATATATATATATATATATATATATATCTATATATATATATATATATTTGAAATCACTTCGATGTTCAAGGTTAGAACCATAAAAGGAATATGATTGCATCGCTGTTTCATTTGTTTCATTCTGTCGTCAGGTGTTTTAGCTATTACTTCATGGTTATCATCACTGTAGACCTAATGATATACCCACGAGTTAATGGCTACAACATGTGTCGGTAAAAGATAAAAAGTGGCGCAAGAAAACAATGATTTTCGTCTCTGCTTTCATTTTGACCCAGAGGATAAGAAGAGACAGACATAGCAAATTGAAAAGATTTCTCAAAATTACCACATGTGCACCAGCACTCGACAAGAACTGCCTTTGAAGAAAGCTGCAGCCAAAAAGTGGATATCGAACACATTAAATGACAGTTTAATGTTTTTGTGTGGTCATTAAATAGTCTGGAACCTAGAGCAGAAAAGATTTCCTAGAACCAGTATCACGCTAGAAAATTTTCCCCCAGCAAAAGAGCTTAATCTTACTGCACACTATACTCTATACTATTACGGCAATTAAGCAGCTTCCTTTATGAGAGCACGGCACTTGTCAGTATGCTTGTTAATATTAACTCGATTTTGCATATAGTATATACTATATTGTAACTATTATTTAGATGAGAGATTTGTGCTTTTTTACTCTTTTTTTACGGTTATTGATTATCTAAGAACTGTAGTCGCACTCATTGTATAGTGAATGACCACTTATCAAATCGACGTGATCTTTTCCCTAGCATTCCGAATAAGCTCACCGTTCACAACGCTAATACTGCTGGTAAGCAGTTTTATTGGTGAAAGCCCTCTGGCGCGTCCTTATGGATGTTAGTATTGAATCACCTCTGCGTGGGATACATGCAAATTGTAACTGGCTAGAAATTCCTTTTGATTGTTTGAAGTTCGCTTTTTGACGTCACATTGACGGCTAGCTCCAGGATGAGTTTTTTTTTTTTTTAGCAGTGGACAGGTAGATGCAAGAAAAACGCAAATGAAATTATAATTATTGAAATTGTTCTTAGATAAACCTTAAAAATGCTGAATCCCATAGTGCAATTATGTAACGTACTTATAATTGTACTCATATTTATATAAACACAACACACAACACACATACATACATACATACATACATACATACATACATACATACACACACACACACACACACACACACACACAACACACACATATATATATATATATATATATATATATATATATATATATATATATATATATATATATATAAATTACGGGTCAGGGAACTGAAGGTTTGTACGCTATTCAACAAACATTGAAGGTGTAATGTCTATTAAACTTTCATTCTACTAATTAGCAATACCATTTTTGTAAAGTTCGCATGGATATATTTTTGTTGAAAGAAATTTTGCCATGACGTTCTGGATTGTCGTTGCCTTTTATTGTATATCACGAAAAATTTATCTTAACTTTTTTGTTTCAAAAATAATTCAGGGAAGACAATTTCCGTGCACTCTTCCCATGTAGAATATACTTCATAATAATGCTGAGCCACGTAAGGTCACACTTGAAGATCCGGCAAGTCGATTTGAGATACAGTTTTTCGGAGGTTTATGCAAATGAGTAAGGAACCTCCCTTAAAGACTTTTTGAGCTGAGTTGACAGCGTTGTTACCAGAAGTGGAGATTGATTAAGATTGCAAATGCGTCGCATTTAGGCCTAAAGAAATGTTCTTATTCTACCTAAAACCTTTGGTATTTCCCCTCTCCTTCTACTTATTCTTCTCGTTCATGGGCAACTTTCTGACTCGTTGCAGCTCCCATCAGACTTTACGCCTGTCGCAAGTTTCATTAAACTAAGCATGGTTGTTAAGGCTACGCCCTGCTCTCATCGGGCCTTGCGATCTGTTGAGAGACCCCTTTGGAAGTCATTCTTCCTCCTATTGCGTTTATTTCGCTTCCAGTATGGCCTTGCAAAGGTCGTCTGGTTAGCAGTCAGGCTGCCTCAAGTTCAGGAAAAGTCATTCAACTTCATTAAAACTTTCTGTCGTAGTAAATGTTGCTTGTTTTGCCATGTCCTGTGAATTTGCATTCAGACTTCGCGATTCATTTCCCAAAATATTAGAAATGTTGACAAAAGGCTTCATTCGACGCAGAAGTGCTTGACGTTAGGGAAAGTTAGGATAGATGGGCGACCGCCGTTGGCTCATGACTAAGTTCATTTTTAATCGCCCAAGTAACCTTGAGCTTTAAAAGTAAGTTTTTTAATAACACGATTGGCAGTTGTGTTTTGTACGAAGTGAAAATTCATTTATGAAAAAAGGAAAGTAAAGTTGCTTTTCATTCTTGAAATCCATTGAGAACTGTTATTTCTCATTAGTCTGTTACTATTTAGAGGGTAAAAAGATCAACCAGCTATTCCTCGTCAGAAGACGAAAGAGAATAGTCATTTCTCGTAAAGAACTATAATTCAGCCATTCTTTATAGAAACTAAACAGATCAATCTTTTTTTTATCTTTTTAGAAAAGTTAAAAAACGTGTAGTTTGATATCAAAGGGGTATTGAGAAGATTCGTTTGATATGAAGGATAAATAGATTAGTTCCAGGCAATTATATGTTTGTAAAAGCGACGAGACTGGTTATTCGTTATTCGTTCTCAAAAATGCACGGAGATCAGTGGCTGTATTGAAAAATTAAGATCCATGATTTCTTTTACGTGGGTAGAAAGTTAGTAATTCCATGTCTAAGAGATCGATCGATCACCATTCCATGTTAACAGGTTAGATAATGATGTTGTTTCCTAACAAACTAGATAGTAATAATTCCATATTAAAGAAATTGTTATTCCTTGTGAAAAAAAAAAAAGAGTTGATGGTAATCATTTCTTATTTTATAATGTTGTGTAGAGAGAGAGAGAGAGAGAGAGAGAGAGAGAGAGAGAGAGAGAGAGAGAATAAAAGTTGCGATTCCCTATGAAAATTATATAAGACCTCTCATTCCTTATCAAATAGTGAGAGACAGTGACCATAACACATTGAAAGGTTAGTGAATCCTTTCCCATTGATGGGGTAGAAAGGTTGCTTATATGTCTATTATTGTCTTCGTTAGTTAGTGAAGGGAAGGTCGTGATCACCATCACCGGTGATCAAATGACTTTCATCTATAATGATATTCGTTCAGGACCGTTACTTCAGTCTTGCCTACATTTCACAATTTTTCAGTATTTTGATTTCCTCTCGCTATTTAGCTTTCTATATTTGTTTATTAGAATTCGCTGTTTTTACATAACTGTTTTTTTGTCATTCTTTTATGTAGTTATATACATGTATGTATGTACAGATGTATAATTACCACTATATATATGTAATATATACTACGTATATATATATATATATATACATATATATATCTATATATATATATATATATATATATATATATATATATATATATATATATATATATATATATATATATATATATAGAGAGAGAGAGAGAGAGAGAGAGAGAGAGAGAGAGAGAGAGAGAGAGAGAGAGAACCTGAACATTCTAAATCATGCTGAAGTACAGAAAAAATAATATTTTTTGAGGAGAAACACAAAAATCACGTTGAACCGCGGGAAACTTACTTTTCGTCTTATAACTTATTTCCATCGTTTCTTCCTCCCTCCTTTACCCAGCTCCACGAACCACTCTGCGCCTTCATTAACAAATCGGTCCAATAAATCGGGTTTTTCTTTTGGTGGAGGGGATGGAGGAGGGGAGAGACAACCCCTTCCCCCTCTCCCACTGCCCCTTCCCCTGACACGATCACTTTATATTAGCATTATTCATAAGGCTTAACGCGGCCTTGGACGCACCCACCTATGACCCCTAGCCCCTCCCCCACCCCTCCCCACAACTTCCGGGCCTCCATTTCCTCCATCCTCCCACCTTTGTGACTACTGCTCCTCCCTCCCTCCCTCCTCCTCCTCTCCCGACATCCCCAACATCCGCGCGAGGTGGGGAATTACTCGAGAATTACCCCTCTCAAAATGCACTCTTCCTGATTCTGTCTTCCCCTCGCTCTTTCTTTCCTCTCCTTCCCCTTCCCCAATTCCTTCATTCTTTCCAGTACCCTCCCATCCCATGCCTCCCCCCTCCAGCCTGCCCAATTCCTTTACTTCTCAATACCATGGGAAAATTTATTGCTGGGAAGTGGAAGGTGACAGCACACCACGAGAGAGAGAGAGAGAGAGAGAGAGAGAGAGAGAGAGAGAGAGAGAGAGTCACAAATAGGTACATGATGCATTTTGCATGTATGTTTAATTATACGCCATCGTTAACACAGCAATACCGTGAAAAACGTTCAGGCATAATACTTGTAAATATTAGTTCTTTTTCAGAAGTCTGTTGAAATACATATTATTTTTCTTTTAGCAAAAACTGAATGCTTTTCACTGCCATGCACATTCTTCTTAAGTCAAAAGTATCCGCTTAATATCTCGAACATTTAACCACATTAATTTCATCTTTGTTATTTGCTGTGGGCCCTTAGAAATATGCGCTGATGTGATGTTTCTATGCGTGTTCAGATGAAACTACATATAATGTATACATTATACAGTATATAAGTATATATATATAATATATATATATATATATATATATATATATATATATATATACTATATATATATATATATATATATATATAATATATATATATATTAATATATCTATATATATATATATATATATATATATATATATATATATATATATAAATAAATATATATATATATATATATATATATATGCCTAGTGTGATTTATGTAAACATACCGTACTGCTCATGGTCATCGGGATTCGAATATCTTCACATATGCTTGTCGACCTTTACCATGCCTTCTTTAAGTGACCTCGCCTTTACAGTCCAGATTAAACCTTTCTTGGTGATAGTCAAAGAAACAATTTTTGTACTATGGAGTCCCAAGAGAGAGAGAGAGAGAGAGAGAGAGAGAGAGAGAGAGAGAATGTCTTATCAGCTTGCGGTCAAGGGGGAAATTACCTGATCGTGTTGGAGATTAAAAGGACAAGGTGAGACGTCGGCGACTCGAGATAGGTGTGAACAAGGTCTGTGGACCTTGGGTGTGAAGGTTTGTCTTGAGGCGGTTCGGCTAACGCCTGCGGTTTACGCCGCTTTTGTTTGTTGGGCTGGGTGGTGTGCCTTTTCAGATAATTGATGGTAATAAATGATAGTAATCTATTTATGATAATAATATCCGAACGGATCTGATCTTATGTGTCCTCCCCCGGTGACAATTGGGGAGATTTGACTCAGCCACCCACTATCTGCAAACCGGTTTGTCCGGCCTGGATGGGAGCGCGGTAGGTAGGAGAACGGTAGGGTAGGGAGACATCCACCCATTTCCTGCAAGCCTGTATGTCCGCCTCGGGTAAGGGTGGGGTGGGTAGGAGAACGGGAGGGTAAGGGAGGGTAGGGAGATATCTACCTTTTTCCTGCAAACCTGTGTGTCCGCCTCGGGTAGGGGCGGGGTAGGGAGACAGCAGCCTCGGATTCCAGCAAACTAACAAGCTCATTATATATATATATATATATATATATATATATATATATATATATATATATGCTGTGTGTGTGTGTGTGTGTGTGTGTGTGTATATATATATATATATATATATATGCAATACCAATGAGCCGTTCCCCAACAGTTCTAACCTCAGAAAAATCAAGACTGCCACTTTGATTGTTGGAATGTTGAATTATGGATGAACCCCATGCACAGAAAAATTTCACCACATCTGCTGATTCCAACTCGTGCAGAAGCTGATGCGTGGGAGATCTATTTTCTGCACTCAGAGATCGTCTGTGATTCAGCAATTAAAGAATGAGATCAACATTAGCAATATTTTCTCCTTGAAAGGATTATTGGGGAATAATAGTGTCATTGTTTTTATAATTGTTAGTAGTCTTAGTATTATTCCGTGAACACACATGAATAATACAATCGTTATGATGACGGAAATATATTTTGTGTCTAGAATGAAGTTGTAGAAGTAAAATATCACAGGTCAACGACTGAGGAAATGAATAATGGTTCTCGGTCGAAAAAAGCTACGAAAGGTTTTAAGCGTTACAAAGTAGACAATAAATACGAGAGCTTGTAAAAACATTTTAGAACTAATTATGTATTTTATTTTTACACTGTAGACGTTTTCGTATTTTGCTTTCTTTATCAATGTTTTGTTCGTTGATAGTAGAATCTCTGAAATCGTCCAGCGTCCTTTTTTAGATGGCTTTTGAACAGACAAAGGTACAGACACTGGTGATTGCAAGACGTTCTTGGAACCTTGTTGGCGTTACATGGCTGTTTTCCTCCCCATACTGCCAAGCTTTGGAATTCTCTTCCTCCTTTCTTCTTTAATTGGGCAGACCTAATTCTTCTTTTGCGCTGAAACTCTTCATCCTTTCTTCCTTCTTTTCTGTACCTTTTTTTTATTATTATTTCCTTCATGTGACCTTTCCAATTTAAACATTTTTTAAATTAAATTAAATGTATTTATTTCATGGAGAAATGCGAAATAACTCTCCGAATAATAATAATAATAATAATAATAATAATAATAATAATAATAATAATAATAATAATAATACCGGAGCATTGAATGCTGCCCTTCCCTCTGGTTTCACTTAATGCTAATGCATCTTTGATTAGAAAACTGAGCACTTGTCCGCTGGATGAGGAAAAGAGGGAATATTGGATATAGACGCTGGATATTTGGAGAAGGGGCGTCTGCTTGTAACGCGGGATTCTCCTGGGATGGACAAACTTGCTTAACGATGGACTTTTTCCCTTTTTTGATTACATGAGTTGTTTCCGTTTAAATTCAGCCTTTTTTTTCATTCCTTTGCTGTAAACGCTCCAAATAATGGTTCATTATTGTACGAAATAGTGTAACACTGTTGTAAATGTTCATGATTTGAATATTTAATGTTGTCAATTATTTTTAGAATACCTATGCCCTAAAGGCCTCATAGTAACGTCATGTCCATTGCATATTCATATTTTATTGTGTATATATGCATTAGGTCTACATACTTGGCAATAATGGTCTAAACATTAAATGTATGTATGTTTAGATACCAGGTACAAATATCCTTACCTGTGTATCAGTGGAATCTTGTAAGCTGTCTTCCATCTTTCACTTTTACGCTAATGTCGTTCTAACAAACTTTGCTTGTCCAGTATTTGCAAATTCCATGGCAACCGTAATAAAAAATAGATATCGGTACTATATTGTGAATTAGGGACTTTTAGATTGCCACTTTCACTGAATGTGTGGCATGGCTAGAATGGACATTCGCCAACAATACACTAAGAATATTTTATCCCGTGCGGTAAAGGTCAAGTAAAAGAAAGTTGGTAGCTTTCCTGATAAAACTGATTCTAGGAAGTTGGAAGCATGCTTGTAATTGGCAGTGTACCACACCCTTTAAGTAAAAGTGTTTAAAGTATTATGTTAGACCTTTAAATGTGAAAGACAGCTTTGCTGAACTGTCAAGTCTTAGGGGCCGTAAGAAGGCACTTCCACAAAGGTTGAATTCAGGATATTTATGGTCTTTTTACCTTTTATTTTGACGTTTGACTTGAGGTTTTTCCCTTGTTGATGTTCTGGAATATGGTATTGGGGTGGCCTACGTCGTCAGATGCGCATGTAGCCTGTACATCATCTTACAGAAACTTCATGTAACCTTTGTTGATAACATTCTATAAACAGTTAATGCTAAATGTATCTACACAGACATTTTCAGTACAGAGGACCTTAATCTGATGTAAATTTATGCCCTACCTGGGGAAGCTATGGAGTTAGATGGAAACCAGGCAGATGAAGATGATGAAAGTTAGCATGGCTGGTGGAAGAGTGCATTTATTAATTTTTTTTTTCTTTTATAAGTGCGATCTCTTCTTTCTGTATTTCCCTTTACGTCCGCTTACTGCTTCCTAATGAACACCATATTCTTTGGAAGCTACAATTTCAAGTCAAGGCCTATGGTGGCTTGTTCAATATGAATAGGGTTAATCTTCTGAATATATAATAATAATCAATAATAATATAATAATAATAATATAATAATAATAATAATAATAATAATAATATAATAATAATAATTTATGGTGATCCTAGTTGGTGAAAGGAGTCGAAATTTATTTGTTTTATCTTTTGATCTTATACTGTTACTAGTTCATGTGACTATTTTGGCTTGTGTTCCTGCTCTAGGCATAGCAGCTTACAATTTACGGTCACCTCTAAGCTCAGGCGTAAGGACTATGAGTGTGAGGAATTGTGCAGCTTAGTTTTCGGTACTCGCTCTTGGAAACAAGTTCGGACATTCTGGTGGTTATTTTTTAACCATGTAATACATCGCAAAATAGATAAATGTTTACGTATTCATATATGATGTATATTATATATATATCATATATATATATATATATATATATTATATATACGTAGTTATATATGTATGTGAATGTTATTATATAGATATATTTATGTGTGTATGTATGTATACGTGTATGTGATTATCTGTCTATCTTTCTATCTATCTATCTATCTATCTATCTATATATATATATATATATATATATATATATCTATATATATATATATATATATATATATATATACATACACTTACAGAGAGAGAGAGAGAGAGAGAGAGAGAGAGAGAGAGAGAGAGAGAGAAGGTTGGGGAAGGTTAAGCGGTTGGTAAGAGTTTTGTGCATGTGGTTCATGGCTGATTCAACGGTTGAAAGGTGAACGCGGCAGTGACTGTTGTCCAGTTTTTCTCAGCAGCGGAGCTTCTTGTTGAGAGGGAGAGAGAGAGAGAGAGAGAGCGAGAGAGAGAGAGAGGAGGGGGGGGGGGAAATCATGCCTATAACAAAGTTATGTAATGCAGCATGTCTTCACAAATATTAACCACATACAATTTCATGAGCGCCCTGTCAGATTTCCGTTATCGTAAGCGGCGGTAACTTCGAGCAAGTTGCATATTAGAATGTGTAGCTGTGAAGAGTTGAAGCATTTCCGTCCCTTGGAAATGAGCAGTAATTGTGCAGAAGGGAGGGGATCGTGATGCCAGTGCAAAAAGCGATCGGATGAGAGGCTGGGTTTTGTATATGTGGGGTTGGGGGGCGGGGTGTGGAAGGAAAAGAGTGGGAAAGAGAATTTATGATTATTGTTTAAGAATTTTCTAGTGTGAAGGCTTCCTATGTAATGGCTATCTCAAAGTTTTGTTGATGAGTTTTGTGGCCGTGTTTTTTTTATGTTGTTCCACCTGTTGGTCTCTCTCTCTCTCTCTCTCTCTCTCTCTCTCTCTCTCTCTCTCTCGATGATCTCATTTTTGGCTACAGCGTCTACTCTTTGTTTAACTATTCGTCTTTATCTCGTAACGCAAATTGTGGTTTGTCTTTCTGTGACACACACACACACACACACACGGAGATGGGGGAAGTGGCTGGTCCAACAGGGTACGGGACTCCAGGTGGGTGTGGCATGCTTAGTAGAAAAGTGAAAGTTGCCGTAGACACCTTTGCCTCCCCGTATACTTTCCACCTTCTCTTACGAGGATGCAAGTCTGGATACATTGGAATGATGCCACTCAGGCGTTTCGAATAGTTTGCCTTTATAAGCTTTTACTAAACATATTAACATGGGATGGGCTGTCCTTGAGCAAGGGCCCGTGCCAGCACAAGGTTGACTTACTCTAAAACTAATTCAAATCAGATTTGGTCCAGTTGTAGTGAAGAACTGTAGTACACTGTTGCCGTAGCGTCGAATAGCCACGTGAATGGAGTTGTAGAAACGCGTGTTGTCCCATTGTGAGAAGCGAACACTGCAAAGACGAAACGTGCCCTCATAGAACAGCCAGCGTTTCCAAAGGTTAACATGTTAGGGCGATGTGTGGTGGTTGGCTGGATAGATTGCGACTAACCGGAGGTGCTGGTGGTAGGGGGGGAGGGGGGGGGGGGGGCGGGGAGGTGAGGTGGTTGCTGTCGTCATCCAACCTTCACTTCTTGGGCTACGCTATGTTGATATATAGGAATCGCTCCAGCACGAGTCTCTCTCTCTCTCTCTCTCTCTCTCTCTCTCTCATTTTTGGGGCCTCATTGATTGTGACCCATTACCAGGCACCTCGACGTTTGGATACACACACACACACACACACACACACACACACACACAATATATATATATATATATATATATATATATATATTTATATTTAAGTATATATATGTATGTATGTTTGTGTGTGTATGTATGTGTTTGTGTTATATTAATATAATATGTATTATATGCATAGACGCTATCTCTTAGAGGAAAAGGGAAAAGGTAGGTGAATAATATATATTTGATAATTATTGCGTATCTTTCTTTCACTCGGTGACTGATATTTTGTTCATTTGGAGTTTAAAATGGGGAAATTTCATTACGCAGCTCGGTGATTTATTGCCTTTTAATTACGGGCAATATACTCCCTGTCATTAAAAGTAAAATGTAACTTTCCCGTTTGAAAGTGAATTATACTTTACATGTTTAGGTAACGACATTTATTTCTTTTTATTGTAAATAGAAATTTTTCTTTTATTGAACTAGGGATTTCAGTGAAGAAACTTTTGAGAAGTTTTCTCATTTGTTATAGATACATTCCAGATCGTTATTCTAGAAAGTTTTCCCAGAGAATGACTCTCATATTTTTTTAATTATGACGTGTCTGCCAGTACTCGATTTTTATGAAAATTTTTTATTTATTTTCCATGAATTACTGTCATTATTTGGGAAAGAACTTTCCTTGATAAGAAATTTGTATTTGTTTATGGTAGATGAGATAACACTAGAAGACCTTATTCTACGAAAACTATATATTATAAAACATTTTCATTAAAGCTTATTGTATATATGTGTGGTTAGAATAATTATGCAATAATCACTTTGTGGAAATTACAAAAAGTTTTTGTAGAAAATGTCTATACAGCATTGTTATTTAGATTTATTTTGTAGCTCATTCCAGAAATTCTTTCACGAAACTTATAGACATTTATTTAACAACTCTTTTTTTATATGAAAATACATTTTGTGCAATGATTTTTCTTATAAATTGGTTTTTATTATCTGATGAAAACTTTTAATATAATTAGTATTTTTGTTGCAAACTAATTCTTGATGAATTACCCTTACAGTATTTGGTTCATAAGAGTAAATTGTTGTGACCTTCTTTGAATTATTACTAATATTTGTTTTGTAAATGTTTTAAATGTATCTATATATATATATAATATATATATATATATGTATATATATATATATATATATATATATATATATATAGTGTGTCTTAATATACTAATATTTTGATATATATTATATCTATATATATATATATATATATATATATATATATATATATATGTGTGTTGTGTTGTTTTTTTTTGTGTGTGCGTGTATATATATAGTCGTAGGTGAAAAGGTAAAGATTTAGTGTTGTGGGCATCAGAATATTTCATTTCAGTTTATTGAATTGATTTTCCCCTTTCTCTGTGGAGTTATCCGCCGACAATGAGTTTCAATTTATTTATGGCCTTCGGTGATTTCAAATTGGATATATTGTTTTCCCAGAATGGTATGTTTTCTGTCCTTATAATATCAATAGATTTCCAGAATGGACCTGAATTTTTTATATATATATTTTTTTTCGGCGATTCGATTTTTTTTTTTTTTTGGCCCGAGTTTTAGGTCCATTATACTATACTGTTGATTTTCAGGTGCTTTAAATAAATAAATATATTGCAATGCCTGTAGTAAGTGTTATTCACATTTTATTTCCAGTTCCTCATTAACGAGAAACTTTCATGTTAACAAAATATGCAGAAACTGGTTGATTATTACGAAAGCTTTAAAATAATTTTTAGACAGTTATGTTTAATGCGATTTAAAAAGATCAAGTTTTTGAAGTTCTGAGATATTGAAATAACGGTTACCGGTTTGGAAGACAAAAACCCAATGATCAACGTTAAAGGAATGACAACTTTCCCCAGAGAAAAATGCTAAAGTAGTTTTCACATATTTTGGAAAGTTTTATTTTAGGTCTTTGACTTTTTCGAAGATGAAAAAGGTTCTAGAGATTTCATTCTTGAAAAAAAATGAAAACTCAGATATTCGTTGAGATTTCCTATTGAAAAAACACTTTAGTTGCTATAATTTCAAGGAACTTATAAAAGGTTAAAGAGTTCTGAAAGAAGAATCGATCAAAAATATTTGCAGTTAATATTTCTAAACAAGAAGAAAAACTTACAATTTCTTATATTTTAAATGATGATATCTCATTAATGAAAATGTTTTCTTTAATCCATTTTCTTGTGTTATTAATATGGGCTTTGCTACATAATGGCATAGGATTGCCTATCCCATAGGCCTCTACATTTAAAAAAGAATTACCATCTTCTCTCCCCTCCCCCCCAGCGTATCTGAACGTCTTCGAATCATCTTGAACCTTATGGACCGAAAGGTCAAGAAGGGAGACGCGCGTGCCTCCATGGCACTTGGCTATTTCAATTTGAATGTAAATGAGGCCACGATAGCAAATATCGTGACATTCCTCCCATAAAGATAAATGGAATGACGTCTGCTAGGAGGAGGAGGAGGAGGAGGTGGAGGAGGTGTCTGAGACGAGAGGATAGTAGCGATTCCTAGAGAGGGATCTTGCCCCAGTTTGATTGAGGTGTTGGCGGAGATCTTAGGAACGAATTAATCTCATGCGAGGAGATGCTGGGGAGGGGACCTCAATTGATTAAGGTTGTTTTTGAGGATGATATGTCACATGAATGCGGGAATGTACAACACCCAAAAGAAGGACGTGGTGTGAGAGAAGGCTTTGCAGCGGGAGAGCGTTGGCAAGGGTAATTCGCTTGAGTTTGTGCCTGAGGTATGTGTGTGTAGGATATATTAATATATATATGCATATATATATATATATGTGTGTGTGTGTGTTTGTCTTTGTGTCTGTGTAAATAAATTCTTCTGTTGAAACAGGAAACGTCTCAAATATAATAAGCTCATTAAATAAAAATGGTTTAACCAGTGTGTTATAATGGGCCTTTTATACTTATATATATATATACTATATATATATATATATATATATATATATATAATATATATATATATATATATATATATATATATATATATATATATATATATATATATATGTATATATATATAGAGAGAGAGAGAGAGAGAGAGAGAGAGAGAGAGAGAGAGAGAGAGAGAGAGAGAGATATTGTTACGTACCTGTAACTTCAAATAAGTTAATGTCTTTTCCTTCCACCACCTCTTCCTTCCATGCAAACAAACCATTTACTATAAGTTTTATTTATTAGTATAAACCATACATAATTATATACCAGAACCATAAATATAGTTGACAAATTATATATGTTATATATATACTTATTATATATATCTATTTAAATATAGATAGATAATATAGATATATTTGTGTTTGTGTGCGTTTGTGTCTGTGTTTGTGTGCATCCATATCTGCGCGTGCAGGTGTGAATGTTTGAAAAATGAAAGATTGTACCTTCACTTAAATAAGGCTTTAAAAGTAGCTGTGTGCCATAGTATAACCATGATATATTTATAAAAAAAAAAAAAAAAAAAAAATTGAAAAGCAGTTACGTAGATCGAGTTGATAAAAAAAGAAATAGTAAGAAAAGGAATTTTTTCCTTTCTGCAAATGTCCTAATATATGTGCAGCTAATGTCTTTGATTTTATGTATTGGCTGTTTAAAGGAATGAGTGAATCTATCAATTTGTTTTACAGTACCTTTGCAGTGTTACCCTCTCTCGTTCTGTATATATTTTAATATATATCTTTGTTTTGTTCTTCTCTTGTTGGTCGTCTTTGCTCTGAATGAAATTTCGAATTTTCTTCTTAAGGGGTTGGGGGTTCCAAAACTGACTGACCAGCATCATTCACTGAAACCAAACATGGAGTGACAATATGGGAGGATCCCCCAAAAATCCGAAATGCCCTTGGCGATGACTGAATTAGGTACGTAATTGTTTACCTATTGTTATGGGATCCATGAATTAGGTACGTAATTGTTTACCTATGGTTATGGGATGCAGCAAGGAAAAAGGGGGAGGTGCGGCAGACAGAGAAGATCGGGTCTTCGACAGTGTCAGTATTTTCCTTAAAAAACGGCAGGGCCTCCTTGAGGCAATCCTCATCCAACTTGTGTAAAACTTTTACCTTTCATAAGATTTTCTGTGTGGGTCAGTCTGCTTTTTTTCCCCTCTCTCTCGCTCTCTCCTCTTCTAAATTGCCTTGTCCTGAAAAAGAAATCTCTCCCTCCCTCTCGTTACAAGTCTTGCTACCTATCTTTTTTAAAGCACTAAGCGGTAATGACAGCAATTAGTGGCCCCATCAAATCATCGGCAATAATCCAAACTAAGTCGTGACCTCTACACTATCATCCCAATTACCTTTGTTGGAGATGGTGAGGATAAGGGAAGGGGAAAATGGAGAGAGAGAGAGAGAGAGAGAGAGAGAGAGAGAGAGAGAGAGACTATTCCGAAGGAAGAGTATATAGGTATGTAAGACAAACAGCCTTAGAAAAAAAAAAGAATAGAATGAAAGGAACTGTGATTATATATGTATATATATATATATATATATATATATATATAATATATATATATATATATATATATATAATCGGTGTGTGTGTATGGACAAAGAGAGAGAGAGAAAGAGGGCTCTCTAGGAAGGCGAGCTCTGCTAGAGCAAGATGTGGACTGAGAGAGAGAGAGAGAGAGAGAGAGGAGAGAGAGAGAGAGAGAGAGAGAGAATGTCTAGTTTTTCAGACCAAGAAAGGGTTGGCACAGAAGGAACGAGTGTAGAGAAATTTTAGGAAGTAGGGGGAACGAGGTAGAAGAGGACAAATGAGGGAAAGGAGGGGAAATGAGTCAAAAATAACGAACGAAACGATGGGCACCGAGGGAAGCAGAGTGACGTGAGGGGAGAATGCGAGAAGCGAGGAATTCAAACAATGACAAACGTTTTGCGTAGCTCATGGAGAGTCCAAGATTATTGTTACCCGTTTCAGGTGCTTCTGAGCTAAAGAGGATATTGCTTTATCCATTTCAGGTGCAGACGAGATTAGGGGTATTTACATTATTGTAGCCGTTTCAATTACCTCTGGGCTAGAAATGTTTAGGTGGGATTATTTTGTTCAGTAAGTGTTAGCCGTTGTAGGTACCCCAAAGAAAAGCTGTTTACAGAAGATTTTTTGGGCATTTCACGTGCAGAAAAGATCAGGATTTCTTAAAGGAGGATATTGGCTTTAGGTACTTCAAAGCAAAAAGGTATGATGAAGAGATTATTTTAGGCATTTAAAGTGCGACCAAGATTTGGTCATCTAGATTTGGTAGCTGTTGGAAGTATTTGTGAGCTAGAAGATGTTTAGAAAAGATTGTCGTTCCGGTAAACTGCTTCTTATCTAGCTATATTTTTATAAAAGATTATTTTAAGAATTTAGCCATTTCAAGTGTTTCTAAGAATGTTTTAGTCATTTAGATAGAGGCGATATTTGGAGTGTTTACTTAAGCTGCCTCAGTGGTTCCTCGGCTAAAAGTATTCAAGCTGTTATACTAGCCGTTTCATTCTCAAATACAATAAGACCATTTAGAGTATTAGCCGTTTCTGCTACTTTTAAAGTGAAAATATTATTTTAATCGTTTTAGGTGCTGGCAGCATTAAGTGCTGTATTTTGGCTATTGAAACAATTTTGTCTTCATATATCGTTGTAATATTCTCAGATGCTCTTAAGCTAAGGTTGTCCAGAACAGAAAATTAATGCAACCGTTTCAGACACTGAAATGAAAGACTGAAAGGTAGAATGGGAATTTCATCAGGAGCATTTTTTTGTGTCATTTACAGTCACGGAGCTTTTTCTTCGCAAGTCTTGATATTGTACAAAAATACTTTTATTTGATCGATACATGTGTAGGTCTTTTTAAGAAGAAACAGATATAGATATCATCAATACGATAGATGTATGCTAACCTTCTGGCAAGTTTGGCCAAGGCGTTACTATTAAAAAAAAACTTCAATGTTTTTCTAAAACTAACATTCAGTCTTGTCTTGTTAACTGTTGTCCGCACACTCGTATTTTGTTTGTTTAATCAAAGGCCAGTAATTCTTTAGAGCAATAATTGCAGGTTAGGGAAACTATATTATTATTATTATTATTATTATTATTATTATTATTATTATTATATATATACCCAAATTGTGCAAACAGGCATGCGGGATAATTTTATAAGAATAGAATGACCGCGTAGGAAAAGCAGAATAAAAAGCTAGATAATAAATGAGAAACG
The DNA here is from genome assembly GCF_015104395.2 of Macrobrachium nipponense. NCBI lineage: Eukaryota > Metazoa > Arthropoda > Malacostraca > Decapoda > Palaemonidae > Macrobrachium > Macrobrachium nipponense. The sequence goes on from NC_087206.1 coordinate 32,917,920, forward strand.
TTAAATCTTGAAGTAGAATAAGAGCTACCTTTGAGAAAGTATGGTTAGAGAGAGCGAGTGTGTTCCGGCGTGTCTGAGAAGGGGTGCAAAGTCGCCTACTGACTAACTTGATGACCTTGCTCAACTACTGTTTTTGTGAGCATGCGTGTGGCAACTTGTTTGTTGACTGATAACCTGTATTTATTAGATTTCTATTTGTTAAATCCAGTTTCTCTTTCGTCACATATGAACATTTTAGCGTTGGGGGCCAGTGCCATCAGTGCACCTCATGCGGTGCACTGAAGGCATTATTTGTGGTTCTTGGTAGCGTCCCTTCGTCCCCTAGCTACAATCCCTTTCAAACATTTTACTGTTCCTTCTTTCATAATTGCTTTCTAACATCTTACTTTCCAACCTTTCCCAACGGTTGATTCCTATACAGCGCTGACTGACATCACAGGTCCCAGGGCTTGGTCTTTGGCTAAACTTCTATATTCCAAAATATTCCGTATGGACATTTTATCCTGTGGGAGTTTGCTTAGATCGTGAACAGTGCTCCTCCCTCTAGATACATCTTTAATGATTGAGATAATATGACTAAACGTTTATGGATAGCAACAGGTCATGGATATCCTGGAGAGAATTGAAAGTGTCACTTTCACAGATTTATCCTTTCGATTTGTTGACTGCCATCTGCATGATAATTGCTATTAATTCAGAGTTGTGTGCACACAAGGGGTCACTAATGGAAGTCGTTAAGAGATACATCAAGTTGAAATGAGAGAGAGAGAGAGAGAGAGAGAGAGAGAGAGAGAGAGAGAGAGAGAGAGAGAGAGATTTACCGGTAAAGAATAGCATAGATAAAATGAATATGGGGGGATGGCAGATATTTTACATAATCAAAATTTTTGCTAAAATGAGAGAGAGAGAGAGAGAGAGAGAGAGAGAGAGAGAGAGAGAGAGAGAGAGAGAGAGAGAGAGATTTATGATTAAAGAATAGCACAATTAAAAAGGATATGGAGAGATGGGAGATAATTTTCATCGTGATTTTTTTTTATAAAAGCGAGAAAAAAGTATAATTAATGGTTGAATATTTAAAGCTTGCGTATAGAGAGAGAGAGAGCAGAGAGAGAGAGAGAGAGAGAGAGAGAGAGAGAGAGAGAGAGAGAGAGAAAATGATACATTGATAAATAATACCATAGATAAAAAGGATATGGAGAGATGGTAGATATTCTGTATAATGAAAATATGCGTTGAAAATATAGGAAAAGTGTAATTAGATGTTATAATTGAAAGCATGCAGAGAGAGAGAGAGAGAGAGAGAGAGAGAGAGAGAGAGAGAGAGAGAGAGAGAGAGAGAGAGAGGATACATTGATAAATAATAGCATAGATAAAAAGGATATGGAGAGATGGTAGATATTCTGCATAATGAAAATATATGTTGAAAATATAGGAAAAGTGTAATTAGATGTTATAATTGAAAGCTTGCAGAGAGAGAGAGAGAGAGAGAGAGAGAGAGAGAGAGAGAGAGAGAGAGAATTAAAGTCACGATCATTTCCCATGTAACTGGGACGGTGTGACTTGTTCCACAGTGATCACCGTAACTTTGGAGGAGGATTTGAGAACGTAAACGTGTTTTCAACACTTTTCGATCTATTTTCCTTGAAATGTTTTCCATTCAGCTAGGAGACAGCAGCCAAGACGGAGACGTCTTTGGACAGAGTTAAAGGTCTGAATTTTAATTCTTATTTTATATGTCAAAAAATTGCTACTGAGATGGCTTTGTCTGTCTGTCCGCAGTTTTTTCTGTCCGCCATCAGATCTTAAAAACTACTGAGGATAGAGGGCTGCAAATTGATATGTTGATCATCCATCCTTCAATCATCAACTGTACCAAATTGCAACCCTCTAGCCTCAGTAGATTTTTTTTTTTTAAGGTTAAAGTTACCCTTGATTATTGCGTTTGGCACCGCTATAGGTGCCAAGAACACAGGCCACCACAGGGTCGTGACTGAAAGTTTCACGGGCCGCAGTTAAGAGTTTCTTGGGGCGTGGCGGAGAGTTTCATACAGCATTATGCGCTGGCAGAAAACTCGATTGCCACAGAAACTACGGCGCATATTTGACTTGTTTACACTTTGTCATAGGTGAAGCAACTTAATTGTAATCGAACTAGAAAGACAATAGGTGTCGGTTTCTTTAAAGACAATAGCTACATATCGTTAAAGGTCATTGATGTGTCCAATGATTTTGTCTTCGTCACTCTAACGGTAATAAAGCAACGAATGAAATGTTCCACTTAAACGAAGTATCAAGGTACTCCAGATCCGATATTTGTTGCGTCACTTAAATTATCAGTTGTACGCCACTTAATGTATGCAGTATGCCCTTTTAGAATCCCTCTTAAGTAGTACGTCACAGTATGTCACTTCAAGAATAATTTCAAGTGGCATGTCACTAGATATTTTTTATATTCGGCAGGTCAACCTTAAGATGTAATGATCCATCATTAAAGGTTAATGTAATCTTCAAGTCAATATGAATAGCTAAATTACTGTATTTACTAAAAAAAAGATGCTTAATATCATGTAAATCTAAAAACGCAATACGTACTTTACCCACCATCCGTAGCACCTGAACAAAAATAACCTTTAAATTGCGCCTCTTTAAAGGTAAAATGCGCATGATTTTTGGTTCCCGGATGATGGCAGAGAAGAGCTTTCGATTGCAGAATCGAAATAAAACCAGTAAATGCGTTATGACGACCCTGCGAGGTAATTTGATCACCAGTCGAACTTTTCTTTTTTCTGTTTTACTCGATCGCCTCTGGGGAGTAATAGAGAACTCTTGATTGCGTGTGTATTTTTACCCATGTTTATATAGTTCTATTTGTATTTAATTCTTGCCGTTTTTTATTATTGTATGTTAAACCTTTTTGCCGACTAAAATTTTATTGTAACTGCGAATTATCTTTTTATGTCAATTTTTATTAATTCTCTTGTTTTTAACATCGTTGAAAAATAGTTTTGTCATAAAACCCATGCATAGGTATAATTTGTGTGTGTGTGTGTGTGTGTGGTCTAACTTTTAGAGCTTAATTATTTTTGTAGTTTTAATTTCCGGCAAAAGTTATTTAGTATTATTATTATTATTATTTATTAAAAGTAATGGCTACTTCAGCAGCATTACACTTGTAGAGATTCTTCTCTATTTTCCGAATAGCGCTTTTTCCGTGCTACTTAGACAGGCTAGTAGAGCGCCTATGGAGGTCATGATCAAATACAGAGCCAAAATTGGTGTATATATTTGAATTTTACAGATAAACTATGATACCATAGTTATCAAAGTCATTAACGATATATATATATATATGTCTCTCTCTCTCTCTCTCTCTCTCTCTCTCTTTCTTGAAGCAAGCGAGCTTTCGTCTGGAGCTGCCAGACATCCTCGGGCTGGGAAGCTGAGGGTGGACTGATCTTGAAGCGGTGTCCGTCCTCGTTTTATATTTGGAGTTGACAGCAGGGGAACCGCCCCATGCTGATCTACTATTGGCTGGTGGCGGTAGGTCTTCGTTTTCATTGGTGGCTTGAACCGGGTCTCAAGCCACTTTCCATGCGTTGAGTGGTTTCGATACTGTAAGTCCTGCAGCCGCCTAGAACCTCCTTAGCGGCGCGGTTACGTCGATGGGCGTTTCGCTATGCTGCGGGACGTCACGGCTAACTTGATTATGATTGGCTGCGGGAGTATCTCGTTCGGGGGCGTCGTCTTCCGTGGAGTTGTCGTGCTCGGTGGTGTCATTGTTGGTGGCAGGTCTTCTCATACTTGTAGGGAGGAGAAATTCTTTCCTGCGTCGTATTTAGTGTAGGTCTTACTTGCTGGATGAGAAGCGCCTCCAGCAGGCGTAACCGACGGGCATCAGGGGCCTTCCCAGACCGTCAAGGCCTTCGTCAGGAGAGCCCTCTCCCCACTGCTCGACCTGGCAGGACACTCATCAGGAACCTCGACCGCGCCTCCCAAGTACTCGTAAATAACGGGATTCATAAATTAAATAAGCAGAGAAGTCCGTACAGCCCTGGAGAAATGGTACGGTAGTGAGAGCCCGCAACCACGCCCCAGGATAATATCAAGCTGTATTATAAAGCCTTCATGAGCTCACATTACCGTGAAGAAGAGGACTCAGTCAAGAAAATTATTTCTGAAAATGTATCCCCGACCGACGACACCAAAATATCGACCTAATTATCTACTACCGAATCGTAGGACGCGCGATCTAATTATGAAAAATAACCCCTCTCCACAGGTACGAGACCCCCTGAAAAGCAGAACGCATGTGGTGTACCAGTATACAGCCCAGTCCGCGGTTGCAGCGGCGCCTACGTTGGTATGACTACCATGCGCCTGTCGAAGAGACTCTCGTGCCACGCCCAAGAGGGGGCTATCAAAAATCACGCACGCACCAAACATCAAGAGGCCATCTCCCGGGATGGTGATCATCCAAAACACGAAGATCATCGGGAAGGCCCCTGATGCCCGTCGGTTACGCCTGCTGGAGGCGCTTCTCATCCAGCAAGTAAGACCTACACTAAATACGACGCAGGAAGAATTTCTCCTCCCTACGAGTATGAGAAGACCTGCCACCAACAATGACACCGACCGACAGACAACTTCCACGAAGACGACGCCCCCGAAAACGAGATACTCCCGCAGCCAATCATAATCAAGTTAGCCGTGACGTCCCGCAGCATAGCGAAACGCCCATCGACGTAACCGCGCCGCTAAGGAGGTCTAGGCTGCTGCAGGACTTACAGTATCGAAACCATCAACGCATGGAAAGTGGCTTGAGACCGGTTCAAGCCACCAATGAAAACGAAGACCTACCGCCACCAGCCAATAGTAGATCAGCATGGGGCGGTTCCCCTGCTGTCAACTCCAAATATAAACGAGGACGGACACCGCTTCAAGATCAGTCCACCCTCAGCTTCCCAGCCCGAGGATGTCTGGCAGCTCCAGACGAAAGCTCGCTTGCTTCAAGAAAGAGAGAGAGAGAGAGAGAGAGAGAGAGAGACATATATATTATATCGTTAATGACTTTGATAAACTATGGTATCATAGTTTATCTGTAAAATTCAAAATATATCACCAATTTTGGCTCTGTATTTGATCATGACCTCCATAGGCGCTCTACTAGCCTGTCTAAGTAGCACGGAAAAAGCCGCTATTCGGAAAATAGAGAAGAATCTCTACAAGTGTAATGCTGCTGAAGTAGCCATTACTTTTAATAAAGTATGCTTGAGAGAGGTCTGCTTCCTAAGTATTATTATTTTTTTATTATTATTATTATTTTTTTTTTTTTTTTTTTTTTTTTTTGCTCTATCACAGTCCTCCAATTCGACTGGGTGGTATTTATAGTGTGGGGTTCCGGGTTGCATCCTGCCTCCTTAGGAGTCCATCACTTTTCTTACTATGTGTGCCGTTTCTAGGATCACACTTCTGCATGAGGCCCGGAGCTACTTCAGCCTCTAGTTTTTCCAGATTCCTTTTCAGGGATCTTGGGATCGTGCCTAGTGCTCCTATGATTATGGGTACGATTTCCACTGGCATATCCCATATCCTTCTTTATTTCTATTTTCAGATCTTGATACTTATCCACTTTTCCCTCTCTTTCTCTTCAACTCTGGTGTCCCATGGTATTGCGACATCAATGAGTGATACTTTCTTCTTGACTTTTTGTCAATCAACGTCACGTCTGGTCTGTTTGCACGTATCACCCTATCCGTCCTGATACCATAGTCCCCAGAGGATCTTTGCCTGATCGTTTTCTATCACTCCCTCAGGTTGGTGCTCTGTACCACTTATTAACTGCAAGGTAGCTGATGTTTCTTGCACAGGCTCCAGTGGAGGGCTTTTGCCACTGAATCATGCCTCTTTTTGTACTGGTTCTGTGCAAGTGCCGGGCATTCGCTTGCTATGTGGTTTATGGTTCATTTTTCGTATTGCACTTCCTACATATGGGAGATATGTATTTCCATCTATCGTTCTTTGAACATATCTGGTTCTTATGGGCCTGATCTTGTGCCGCTGTTATCATTCCTTCAGTTTTCCTTCTTTAGCTCTCCCCTCTGTAGCCATTGCCAATTGTCATTGCTGGCTAGTTCTTTAGTCTGTCTCATGTATTGTCCGTGCATTGTTTGTTGTGCCAGTCCTCTGTCCTGTCTGTCATTCTCCTGTCTCTGTATAGTTTCTGGGTCTTCGTCTACTTTTATTAGTCCTTCTTCCCATGCCACTCTTTAGCCACTCGTCTTCCATGTTTTTCAGATATTGCCCAGTGCTCTGTTTTTTCGATGTTGACGCAGTCCTCTATACTTAGTAGTCCCTCTCCTCCTTCCTTTCGTGTTATGTATAGTCTGTCCGTATTTGCTCTTGGGTGTAGTGCTTTGTGTATTGTCATATGTTTTCCTGGTTTTCTGATCTATGCTGCAGAGTTCTGCCTTCGTCCATTCCACTATTCCTGCGCTGTATCTGATTACTGGCACTGCCCATGTGTTTATGGCTTTTATCATATTTCCGGCGTTGAGTTTTGACTTGAGTATCGCTTGAGTCTCTGCATATATTCTCCTCCTGATCGGTGTCCTTCATCTCTTGGTGTTTTATATCCCCTCCTTCCACTATTCCCAGGTATTTTGTATCCTGTCTCATCTATGTGTTTGATGTTGCTCCCATCTGGTAGCTTTAAATCCCTCAGTTCTCGTTACTTTGCCTTTTTGTATGTTTGGACTAAGCGCATTTTTTCTATTCCAAACTCCATCCTGATGTCCCCAGATACAATCCTTACAGTCTGGATTAGGGTATCTATTTCCTTGATGCTCTTACCATACAGCTTGATGTCGTCCATGAACATCAGTGGTGATTCTGTTGCCTCTTTCCTTGAGTTGGTACCCTGGCATCCATCTTCTGTAGTACTTTTGTCATGGAATCATGGCTACTACGAAGAGTAGTGGGGACAGTGAGTCGCCCTGGAAGATCCCTCTCCTGATATTAAACCTCTGCTAGTCTTATTCCAGAGCTTGTAAGTATTGTATTCCAGTTGCGCATTGTATTTTGAGGAAGCTGATGGTGTTTTCCTCTGCCCCATAATTTTTATTTTCAGGCATTCTATTAGCCATGTGTGGTATCATTATTATTATTATTATTATGATTATTATTATTATTATTTATTATTATTATTATTATTATTATTGTTATGGATTGGAGAAGCAAATCCACAGTTATGTCAATGTACATATATTTCAGTTTAAAAACAGCAAAGATAGCTTTCGTACAGATTCCCGAAAGCTATATTTGCTGTTTTTAAACTGAAATATATGTACATTTACAGTGGATTTGTTCTCCATTTGAAGACTCGTGCTACTATGAGGATTTTTTAATTAATAATAATTATTATTATTATCATCATTCAAATGATATTATACTTATATGGAAGAAGCTGCCACGGCCATTAGCTTGATTGACAGGTTTCTGCAAAGAAATCGGTCATATAAAAATGATAAAACGCAAAAAAAAGAGAAATAGAGCGAGAAACTGTTGATAGCAAGTGATCAAGAAAAATAGTTCATTTTGCTACTAAAAGTAACCACAAAAGCGCAACATTTGAGAAATGAGTAAAAAGGAAACAAATACTGATCCAAGATAATGAGGCGGTCGGGGTATGTGTGTGTTTATTCGTAGAATTAACCTTTTGCTTTACTTGATGCACACTCAGCAAACATGAAGCCATCGTTACAAGCTTTCTCTGCTGGCGGTTGCAATTTTCCATATTTTTTTTCTTTGTCATACAGTATATTAGTCTATTTGTTACTGGTATTTATAGCCATTAACAGTATCAAATCAGTCAGTGATTACCCATTCTGTATTGAATTTCTGGCTATGGCATGAAACACAGAAGTTTGCTTCTTTCCGCTGAGGTTTGCTGTAATTTTCAGTAACTTTGTCAGAGTCCTACTCTAACCATAGGATCATCATAGGATCGACCTACCTCTTTTGTCCTGGTTTGATACTGGCACCAGTCTATCAAACTCTAAAGGTGGAGTTTGGTATTATGTATTTGATTCCTTGTTTTTATAAGGTTTAAGCCGCTTTCGGTTGAGACGTAAAGTTATGAAATCCTAGATGAGACAGTCGGGAAGGTGACGTTAACGTTACTGCTACTGCCATATACCAGTTTGACAGGTTTTGTAGCGGTTCGTTTCAGTGACCGTGCCCTGTTTTCTTTTCTCACTCGTTTTCCTTATGAGGGTTGAATGTATATGAACGGAATTTTTCTGTTATGCATGCTGTATACACACACACACCCACCCACCCCCACACAAATCAATGTATATATATATATATATATATATATATATATATATATATATAATATATATATATATATATATAATTATATGTATATATATTATATATCATATATATATATAATATATACTATATATCTATATTATATATTATCTATATATATATATAATATATATATATATATATATAATATATATATATATAGGTATGTGTGTGTGTTTGTGCGTGAGAGAGAGAGAGAGAGAGCGAGAGAGAGAGACAGAGAGAGAGAGAGAGAGAGAGAAAGTCTTACCATCTGATCCCTGAGTACGAGAAACAAGGTCACTTATGAGGATCACCTATCATTTACCGATTAAATCCAAATGAAGATGAGTGCGCTATTTTGTAGAAACATTGACGAGAGTCTACACGTTGAAGTCATCCTCTGGTTGCACAGTGCTACATGTATAATAAGTTTCCGATGGGCGCATGAGGTATGCCATTTTAATACACGACGACTGAATGATGATGGAAAGCTGTGACTCGCTGCCATCGTAAGACTGAATTGCTTTGCCACTCCTTGTATCACAAGCCCCTGATCTCGGGACAGTCGCGGAGGGTAAGTATCGAATGACAATGAGTCTCAAGAGTTCCTGTGACGTAACACTACAGTGGTGACTGTCTCGATCTTTCTCTCTCGTGATATGTCGTGGAATACCTTGACTTAGAAATATTTTACAGGAGGAAGGCGTTTTTACAGGTGATGTTGTCAACATTACGCTTCTGCTGTTTTGCCTACGTACGAGCGGTACGAGTTTGTTGTTTTTATTAGTATTTGTTTTTATTATTATTATTATTATTATTATTATTATTATTATTAGTTGCGGCGATAAGGGTATGTTCTTCCTACGTCTCTAGTTTAATGGGAAGTTTTAAATGAAGTGTACGTATACCTCATTTTCCATCAAATATGGACTTAAGGAATACAGTTTTGCTGTGCCCCTATTAATAAGTCTTTGGATTAAGTTTTTGGTCAAGTTTCTTATTAGTTTTAGGGAACAAGGTTAAGTTTTAGCCGTGTTTCTCTTCTGAACTACGTTTTGGGCATGTCTCATTAATAAGGAGTTTTGGTAATACGTGTTTGCCATTTTTTCAAGCACAGATTTGTACCTTCAACACCATAGATTTTCCACGCGTCTAACTAGTTATCATCATTAATATCATTATAACGGGGAAATGTGTCAAACTGTATAAATTCATATTTAAAATGCTTGTACAAAGTATTGCCCACCACGCCACGTTAAGTGCCCACCCACTTGCGGCTTTCAACATACATTATGGAAATTTCTCTTGCTCGACAGCATGGATGACAATGTAAGTCATTGTCTGTGTAATGCTTGTCAGTAATAATGTAAAAGACAGTAAATGAGAGAATAATTGTGAACCAAGATGCTTGGAGTTACACATCTAGGAATGCGAGTTTAGGCTGCTTAAGGGCGTAAGTCTGTTGTCTTAATTGATTTCCAGTTATTTTAACATTCATTGATATCACGTGAAAGTTTATATACATACGTACATATATACATACATTATATATACATATATATATAATATATATATATATATATATATATATATATATATATATATATATATACTATAACTTTTATTTCTGTGGCAGCAAGCTATTTTTTGTGCACATGCTTTACGCAGCACACACAAGTGTTCATAGTAAAACACACACACCATATTATTATTATATATATATAATATATATATATATATCTATATAATATATATATATATTTACTTTTATTTTTCTATTATATATCTATTATATATATATATAATTTATATCTATATATATAATATATATATAATATTGGTGTGTGTGTTTTACTATGAACACTTGTGTGTGTCTGTGTAAAGCATGTGCACAAAATAGCTTGACTGCCACAGAAATAAAAGTTATAGTAAAAAATCAAAGATATGAAACATGATATTAAAACTGGATACATTACGTTTATTTCAGAAGAGCAATTTTTATTTTTATTTGTATTTTTCCTTCTCTGTGGCGATAAAACAAACGATCAGTCATAAAAATAGAAAAGGAGAGAAGGGGTACGTGACCCGTTTGATGACGTGTAAATCTCCTGGATTAATTCCGTCTCATTCCTGCCGGAACGAGCGAAAGCAAAATGAATAGCTGTTCGGAAATTTCGTGCACAAACAGAACAAGTGTTCGTGGTAAAACACAAGCGTAGGTTTACACCTGAATATGGTTTCAACAAAGACCATAAAATGTACAAGTGTTCACTGGATTTTCACACACGTTGGAAGTGGTTTTCGCAACCAAAGGGCACTAACCACACTAACGAGTGAGTTGAAAAAATAACACACATACACACGCGCAACTGCGTTCACTCTTCGACCGGGTCTGGCACTGACATCTATCAATATTGTAGAAAACGACGACAACATGAGATAATCTTTAAAAAAAGAAAAAATAAATAAATACATAAATAAGAGCAATGATGTCTTTCCTCTCAGACGCGTACCAAATCAATCTTATTGAACACAACAGCTCTTTCAGAACTTTGAGACTAAACAAGTCTCTCTCTCTCTCTCTTCTCTCTCTCTCTCTCTCTCTCTCTCTCTCTCTCTCTCAGAGACACCTGTGTAAATCTTGGAGCCCTCTCTTATTGAAAACAACAGGTTTTTCAATTACCTTAAATCTGAATTAGTCTCTCTCTCTCTCTCTCTCTCTCTCTCTCTCTCTCTCTCTCTCTCTCTCTCTCTCTCTCTCTCTCTCTCTGGTGCATAGCTATGTAAATAAATCTTAGAAAAACTTACGAGTTCCTCTCTCTCACTCTTTTGTTTAGAAACTATAAAACAAATGCATCAAGACCGTGCCAGCCGTCGAGAGACAAAGGAGATGGCACTGTAATCTCTCCTAACCTTTGGGTGCACTGGCTAACAGTTGGCTGAATAGCTGCGCCCAGCATAATCATTGGTCACGCCTTAACTCTTAAGGGCAATAACCATCACTGCTGCCTTTCGTCGTGTGCTTGAATGCGATCGCAGGCGATGCGTCAGTCTCTCTCTCTCTCTCTCTCTCTCTCTCTCTCTCTCTGACTTCTTTTTTTAAACGCCTTTGCATTTTTAATTTCGTATCATGCTCTCTTGAAATGCCTGGTGAATAGTTTAATGGATATATATGTTTGTGTGGGTGACTTTGGTATATAATGTGATAAAGTGAAATTCTTCGAGTTATTGTATAGCTTAAATTTAGGTGACAAATCTAAGCTTCATTCATTCACGTGGATTCATAAGGAACCCCGTGTACACTCAGCAGTCGTATGTGTTAAGTATTAAATCATGTGTACTGAAGCTGTATCATTGTATATCTATGGCACCGAAAAGTGAACATCCTTTTTGAATTTATGGTGTCATATTTAATAAAAATTAAAAGAAATGATTTGGTAACTCTCTCCAGCAGTAAGATTAAGAGTGAATGTAGTAATAATCATGCCAGTATTTTGTTTTCATCCCATGTTAACCTTCTGACTAGATACAGAAGTTGACTGTCCTTGCGTCACAAAATAGTAAAAAGATTATTTATGTATCAAGTACGCCAAATAACAAATACGTATAAAAAGATAAACGTAAAACAGTCAAGAAATCATTTATTTCTTATTTTGTAGCATTTGATGATAGTATTTTTGTGTAGTCTTTTGTTGTGAATAATGTTTGTTTTTTCACTCCTTATATTTACCTCTCACCTTTTGCTGGAAGAGGATGCCTGAAAGAGACACACACAGAGAGAGAGAGAGAGAGAGAGAGTGAGAGAGAGAGAGAGAGAGAGAGAGAGAGAGAGCGGGGCGTAATCAGCCAATCAGTTTAGTTGTATTTTTGAGGTCCGATGTAATAGCTATTTTGGAATTTGATTTCTGTTTGATTGTCGAAAGGGCATTTGAATAATGTGTGAAGTGGCCTTTTCCAGTTCCCATTAAGTCCTGTTCTAGCAGATTGGTTTTTAGCACCGTACCCCGATAAAGTGATTCATTCACATTTTCTTTCGTTATACTATTCTGGTGTCTGAGTGGTACATATATATATATTATATATATACGTATATTTATTATATATTATATAATATATATTATATATATATGTGTGTATATTATATATATGATATATATAAGATATATAATATATATATGCAGTGTATGTGTATCTATGTACATGTATAAATATAGATTTATAATTATAGATTATATATGTCTGTATATATGTATATATATATATATATATATATATATATATATATATATATATATATATATATATATATATTCAACTGTACCTCGACTTTGATATTGAACGCTGCGTTCTTCTTTGTAAGGTCCTACTATCGCCTAAAAGGTAGACTTATAACTTTATTCGTTATAGGTTTTACTTATCGAATTTGCTTATTTCAGTATAGATCTTTATTTCCATCTCGGTCATCGAAACAAGTCTCTCTCTCTCTCTCTCTCTCTCTCTCTCTCTCTCTCTCTCTCTCTCTCAGATAAACAAATTAAAAATTAACAGACAAATTATAATCAAGAATATATCAAATTTCTTTATCTCTAAAATAAATTATCTGCTCTGGGAGAATTTCATTTCTCTCTCTCTCTCTCTCTCTCTCTCTCTCTCTCTCTCTCCTCTCTCTCTCTCTGTCAAAAGATTTATAACAAAAGAATATTGATGTAAAATAAATTGCTTGCTCGAAGGAAGTATTCATTGTTCTCTTTCCTCCCAACTACCCAACAAATTACCGTCGATCTAATGGAGTCTTCTCTTATACAGAGATTGTATTTTTGAACTGACAAACATTCACACACACACGCGCACACACACACACACACACACACACACACGTAGTAGAGACACCATCGTGTTGTGTAGTACATGGAAGCTTCCTATCCGGAGTCTTCTCTACAATAAAACTCCGAAATAGGACGACATCGGTTTGAAGCGATAACTATGGTGCAATTATTAACCAGGGCTGCTTGACTGACTTCTGATTGGAAAACTTTTCAAGAATCTGAAAAAAAAGAAAAAAAAAAAAGAAAAGTGGGGTAGGCCTATTATTTTCGTTTGTTACAAAATTATTACAAGATTTAGTTGGTGTTTTAGGAAAGAGAGAGAGAGAGAGAGAGAGAGAGAGAGAGAGAGAGAGAGAGAGAGAGAGAGAGAGAGAAAATAGTGTTTCTGTATTCGTGTGTGAGAAAGTGTAATGATATTTAGGAAAATGATATGTAAAATTCTATTATTAGATTAACGAGTCTGTCATGCAGAGAGAGATTAAGAGAGACTGTGGAGATAAACTGAATTTAATTCCTATGAATAGTTATTACACTGCACAGTTACAACATTTTTTCCAACACATCTTAGGAGCTTGGTGCGAGCTTCACTTTACCGTCGTGTCGTGTCAGACCTCGTTTCCTCCAGGACCGTCTGAATGGGTCCTGGTCTCTTCCATCTGGCAGGCGCTGAGTCGCCCTGGGAACTGACAAGCCAGCGGTATGACTGAGTGATCAGTAGTGAACAACAATGGGGCATTTTTAATTGTTCATTACCCATGTTTTTTTTTTTTTTTTTTTTTTTTTTACTGGAAGTGAACTACAGATTTAGCAAGTCTGACCACTTGTTACCCCTAATTTAATTGAATTCCATAATAACTATGTACTTAACATATTTGTTTTACGCTTAAGGCTTGAAATATCTATTACCAGTAAATATACAGAAACCACTCTGCAAGTTTATACAGCCTGTGTTTTTTAGAGAGAGAGAGAGAGAGAGAGAGAGAGAGAGAGAGAGAGAGAGAGAAATGGGCGCTCAGATCCTGTCCACATAATTTGGAATTGCCGTCTTCCATAAAGGATAAGTCGAATAAGCTCATAAAGTTCTTTTTAGAGGCAGTGAGGCAGAGAGAAAGATGTTGGCCCGGGAAGGACACGCCCAATTTAGCAAGGAAATCAGTTTTTGTAACAGCTGACTCGCTCCCGCTATCTTCAGCTGAAGGCGCTCACGGCGCCGCATGCTACATGCTAACCTAGTTAGCGTTGCCTGGCACACTTGCAATAATGAGACCGCTTTGTATGTATATTTTTTATTATTATCGCCCCGCTAACCGTGCAGGCATCGTGATTACTTGTGGTTAACATAATATGACTCTCTCTCTCTCTCTCTCTCTCTCTCTCTCTCTCTCTCTCTCTCTCTCTCTCTAAGATAATATATTGCCACTCTTTTTCGACAAACTATAAGCAACCGTTGAAAAGTTCTTTTGGTAGAGGTACTGCGTTAGAGAACGTTTTTAGGGCACCGGTTATCTGAAAAAAGGGAACGTTTTCTTGGTTTCATAAGAGTGAAGGTTTTTTCGACTGAAATTGTGTTTTAAATAAAGAACGTTTTAAGAGTCACGCAACAAGCAGAATTTCTTACTAAGGTCGCACCGGATTTGAAGAGGATTTATTTTTACATAGATCCCAATGAATTACAATTCTTACTAAAAAATAAAATTAGTTATTGCATCAGATGAAGCGATCAGTTTTCCTGTTTAGCAACAATAAACGCTTATTTACACTTATTTTTTTCCTCTCTCTCTCTCTCTCTCTCTCTCTCTCTCTCTCTCTCTCTCTCTCGACTAAAGTCGCAGTGTGAAAAATAATTGTGATACCTACAGCTGTAAACGTGTCTTTGCCCCGTAGGGAGTGAGTGCCATCAGTGCACCTCATGCGATATACTGTAAACATTACTTCTTTTTACTGTACCTCCAGTCTTATTCTCTTTCTTCCATCTTACTTCCCACCCTCTCCTAACAATGGATTCAAAGTGCAACTGCGAAGTTTTCTACTGCCAATTTCCGTTTCAGCGCTGAATGACCTCATAGGTTCCAGTGCTGGGGCTTTGGCCTACATTCTGTATTCAATTCAGTACATAACTTCATTTTAAATTAACAAGCAAACAAATTCTCCTTCTCTATTCGCGCTCTTAGAATGAAAAACTGATTTTGCGCTTTTCTCCACCTCTCCTTTAGCTGTAGGTGCTGCTTGCGGCCAGCGATCTTGGGAGAAAATAGCTCAGCAGGTGGCGGGCGTCTTCATTTGCTTTTCGTTTGTCAGAGCCTCTAAAATGGTCTTGAAGTTGAGCCCGATTTTACTGTTGTTGCTTAGTCAAAGGAATGAAGTTATGGTCGGTAGCCCAGTTATTAAGGCAACCTTTCTTTTTCTAAGTCAGTGGCATCATGGGTTATGAATTGTAGAAATTTGAATTTTGAAGTTCTTCAGAAGCTCATGTGTGTGCACTCTTTGCATGTACACACATACACAAACATATATGTATTTTTACACAGTCTATATATGTGTGGGTGTGTGTGTACACGTGTGTGTAATGTGACGGCATTTGCGCTGGAACAGTCACAAGCACTTAAGATATACATGGAGCCAGTCATAATGCTTCTACTTGCATTCTCGTTTATTGCGGCACCTATACCATATGTTTCATTCTTATCAGCGTTTCATAATTTAGTTTAGAAAAATGATGGCATGCTGTGCCTTGCTCACTTTGTTAATCCAAAGTAAGCAAGGCATTACTAGAGCGACTTGTTTTGTCTAATAGTGAATTCGGTCTTTGGCAATTTTCTCGAACATAGCGTGCTGTTTTAAGAAAAGCGAAAAGGATTTTTCTTAAAACATTTTATCTGACAGAATTGCGTCTTTGAAATCTTGTATGTTGGAGGTCACAGGAACTCCTTTGATAGTCCGTTAACCGTTGTTAATGCGTAATTGTCGGTTCAAAGTGAATCCCCTCTGAGGCGGCGGCAGGGAGATCCGTTTGTGTGTGGGATTTGAGCCACAGTAATACACCGCAGACGTCATAGAAGCTTAGAATTCATTAGAATACATGGCTTACAGTGGCCGAGACTGACTCCTGTTTCGGTATTTTCTTTATAATAAAGAATAAAGAAAAATCCAACTAATTGCAGTATGAAAACAAAGAAACATCCGACTAGTTGCATCGCGGAAATAAAAATATTTCCGACGAATTGCAATGAAAAACTAAAGAAATATCCTAGTAATTGTAATACAAAAGTCGAGAAATATCCGACTAATTGCAATACGAAAGTCTAGGAATATCCGATTAATTGCAATAAGAAAGTAAAGAAATATCCGATTAATTGCAATGCTTAATTCAGTGAATATCCGACTAATTGCAATACGAAAGTAAAGAAATATCCGACTAATTGCAGTGCAAAAATAAAGAAATATCTGACTACTTGCAATACAAAAGTAAAGAAATATCCGACTAATTGTAATACGAAAGTAAGACATCCGACTAACTGCAATACGAAAGTAAAGAAATTTACCGCTAATTGCAATGAGAAAGGGAAAAATATCCGGCTAATTGTAATGCGAAAGTCAAGACGTATCCGACTAATTGCAATACGAAAGTCAAGGAATATCCATCTAATTGTAATACGAAAATTAAAGACATAACGACTAATTGCAATATGAAAGTAAAGAAATATCCGACTAATTGCAATGCCAAAAGTGAAAAATATCCAACTAATTGCAATCCGAAAGTAAAAATATCCGACTAATTGCAATACGAAAGTGAAAAATATTCGACTAATTGCTATGCGAAAGGAAGTCGACGTGGCGGAGAGCCAAGGTATTATTATTATTTTTTTTTAATTGCACACAGCATTCTCGGTGAGGTCAGAATTGATTTGACATCACTGAATTGCTCGAAGTATGCCTCTATACCGATGCTGATGAAAACGGCACTTTTTGAGAGGTGTGGGGTTTACGGGCTGCTGCTGTGTGCCAGTGATTCAGAGAGTGATTAATCCCGTTGAATTTTTCTCGAAATTCGATCATGGGAAGGGAAAGCGGGAAATGGATGTTGTACTCACCATGGCATTAAAGGATATCAATTCGATGGACTTTTTTGAGAAATGTAATTATAATTTTTTCGCTGACAGTGCTCAAAGTTGTTTTCATCCAATGGTTACTATTTCGTTCTGATTTTTAGGAAAGACGTATACGGGAGGGGAGGGGGGAAAAGGGGTGGCTGTCATCAGTGTTCAAATTACCATTTCATTAAAGTGCTTGATCTCTATAGTCCTTTTCTAATCTTTCTGAAAAGTGCATTTATTATTGTTTTCATTCAGTAAATAGATTTGCTCGCAGGTTTTCTTTTTCTTTTAGTTAACAGTGCTTCCTGTTGTATTCAGATTTTACAAAGGTACAATTATTATTATTATTATTTATTATTATTAGTATTATTTATTATTCTTAATTATTATTATTATTATTATTATTATTATTATATTTTTCCAAAGACATTTCTTCAAAGGGAGTTTAACCCAGAGTTTTGATGTGATTTTGAGAAAATGTTTATGGAAAGTATGGTCAGCTTCGTTTTTGGAGCGGTTTGTAACTTTCCATCTGTGATCACCTGTGAGCGAGAGCATTCTTCTCTAATTAGGGTGGAACACACGAGCTCACTTCCTGCAGATCGGCTGACTCACAGACGGCCCATGTTCAATAATTGAGTGTGAATGGACCCAAGATAAACAGTATTCGGTTTGTATAGGCAAGTGCACAACGAGAGAGAGAGAGAGAGAGAGAGAGAGAAAGTTTTGTGTGCTTTCAGTAGGAAAATATTTTGTTTTGAATATTCAAACAGAGAGAGAGAGAGAGAGAGAGAGAGAGAGAGAGAGAGAGAGAGAGAGAGAGAGAGAGAGAGAGTTTTGTGTGCTTTTAGTAGGAAAATATTTTGTTTGCATATTCAAACACTCCGTTTTCGAACCATTATTTTTAAAGCCGTGTTAATAAATTGCTTAAGCTTTTGTTAGCATTTAGTCTACATGGCTTGGCGAGGGAAAACATAGGTAAGCAAATTGTATCACCAAGTCTTACGAGAGTGTGAAACGTTAAGCTGACCTGTTTTACGCTATATGATGATATCGACCTTGTGATACTACCATGATTTCTTGTATCCATCCTTAAGATCAGGCCAGGACCCTTAATTTTTTTTCTCTCTCTAAAACAGGGCTGCTCATTTTACACCTTGAGATGGGTTGACCTTTTTACTCCTTTCAAGTTGAGGTTGACATTTTAACACCTCAAGATAACGTTGAATACCTTTCTCAGATAAGAATAACATTTTTATACTTAGAAGGTAGGTTGACAAATTTATGCCCTTAAGAAAAGGTTCACCTCTTATGTCCTGAAGGCAAGGAAATCCACCATACAAGGCAAGTTAGACCGTTTTGTACCCGCGAGGCAAGGTTGGTCTTTTCAAGCCTTTTCGATTTATTGGGCATTTACATATTCAAGCATAGGTTAATTTCTTTCTGTCATTCGGTAAGAAAACCCAAAACCACTTCGCAGATGTGCACTTCAAGAGCTGGGATCATTCAATAACCGTTTGTTCATTCATTCAGCACTATACTTTTGCCGCATTATGATAAGGCGTCCGTCTAGATTAGATAGCGATACTGCCATTCATTGCCATAATAGTTTTGTATATTGTAGGAGTAGTAGTAGTAGTAGTAGTGGTGGTGGTGGGTGGTGGTGGTAGTGAAGACGCGTCTTGTCACACTACTGTCATTGTTATCGTTTTAGAAAAGCAATACTCAATATTTTGTAAAGGTGAGAGCTGAGCCAGCTCTCGATATCCACAGTGTATTGCAGTTATAAAGTTTATCATTACATTATCATCATTATTATTGACGACGTCCGTGACTACATTCTGTATCAGGAGGACATAGTGTAGTAGCATACAAGTCAATATTCCCACGCGTTGATACAACGTCGACATTGACTATCTACTTCAAGTATTTAGATCAGGTTTACGCCGCTGCGTATTGTAATTTTCTGCCGTTATTCTAAGTCCTTAAAGCGTTGCATCAAGTCGAAATTGATCCTCCTCCCGAAACAGATTTTTATTGCTCTTCGAAACTTCGAACAAGTTTTATAGTTTTTTTTTCTCTATATAGTTTGTCTCGCAGTTGGAAAAGCGATTAAACTCGGAGACTTAACCCTCCTCGGGGTCTGAGAGGCAGCCCCGGATGGCAAAAAAAAAAAAAAAACTCCTTTCCTCTCTTATTGGTGGAATTTGATTGGCCATTAGCAGTGTTCGTCACCCAATCAGCAGTAAGTTAAGTGCTGAAGTAAAGGTTTACTTGCCCTTGCTCTTTCTTTGAAGGCATTTATGGGAATGTGTGTACTGATTATATATATATATATATATATATATATATATAATATATATATATATATATATATATATATATATATATATATGTAAGGCCTAGGGTTTTTAATTAATAATATATTGTCCATGTGTTCTCAGTGACCTATGGAATGTGGAGAACAGTGTAGAGGTGACGACCTGAGAGTAGCTGATGAATGAGTTTCTGGGGATGGCATGAGATAAAAATGCTTAGTTCAAGAAGTCAATGCACGACAGTTTATGAACTCTTCTCAAAGTGCCTTTGTGAAACTGGATGCAGCTAGAACCGTGAGGCGCTAGCGAACTGTGTGTTCGTATGTGCGTGTGCGCCTCTTTCTGTTAAAAGTATCATACCCAAGCCTATGGGAGGATTTTGACAAGAGGGCTTCAAGTCACAGGCAAAGATGCCGTGGCGTTCGCCGGGGGAGTTTTTTATTAACAGTGTTTAGTGTCCGGTTGTTTGTTTGGGTAAGTGTTGAAGTGCTTTAGCCAAAGGGATGGCTTGTTTGATATGTAAGATGTTCCATTTTATTAACTTTGTCTTTAAGCTTGTGTGTACTTACCGGGATGTGTTCTGTATCTTTGAAACAGACGGATCTGGAATGCCGGGGGGACAAAGAATTCCAGAGGGGTGTAGACTTTTTTGGTGACTAGACATTGTACTGTTTTTGAGTTAGTCTGTAAGACTGGATTGCTTGATTGATTGATTGATTTATTCTTGTTAATAAACGTTAATGTTATGACGCAACTCTCTCATTTTCATTACCTGTTAGAATGGAGAGAAAGAGGTGGAGAGAGAGAGAGAGAGAGAGAGAGGAATTGCCGAGAGAGAGAGAGAGAGAGAAAGGTTATGAGTAATGGGGTGTGTGGGTCTGCCTTCCGTTTCGTGTCCACGCTTACCTTATGAATAATGGGGGGAGAATCCCCCCAGCTACATATATATATATATATATATATATATATATATATTATATATATATATATATATATATCTATTTTATGCAATTTTACATATTTTCTCTCTCACTGTCTTCTTGATTCTGATTTAAAATCTTCTGGTTTGCAGTAAATACTTCAATACAATTAAGGGAAAGGGGAAAGTAAAATCGGGAATCAGCGGATTCCGATGGAGTCAGATATTCGATTAGAGTGTAATTTATTTGTTGCCATTTTCCATTAATTTTTTATTTGGCTGCTTTAAAAGAATAATGTGACCACTCGAGCCTTTTGCCATCAGACAGTGAGAATTGTCGGTTCTGCTGCATTGATGGAAAGCTCAGAACTTTTTCTTTCTGTATAACGAACTCTGAAAGTTTGCAGGTAAATTTATAAATTAGAAGTGAAGTTTAAACCTTGCAATCAGGTTCACAGGCTACTAATCATTAATGAAAGTTTGCATGGTGGTTTGAAGGTTTCCAGTTAATATCTATCTATCTATCTATCTATCTATATATATATATAATATTATTTCAGTTGTATTCCACATAGGAAAATGAAAAAAGGTTATATCTCAGAAAATGCCCAACAGTTTCGTCCTCCAAATGGACCTCTTCTTGGAGCGTTTATTAAACGCTCCAAGAAGAGGGTCCATTGGAGGACGAAAAACTGTTGGGCGATTTTCTGAGATATACCTTTTTTCATTTTCCTATGTGGAATACAACTGAATTACTATATCTTCGTGCCTAAGAAGATTACCAGTACTATATATATATATATATATATATATATATATATATATATATATATATATATATATATATATATATATAATATAATATATATATATATAGAGAGAGAGAGAGGAGATGAGAGAGAGAGATGAGAGAGAGAGAGAGAGAGGTAATAATAAAACAGTATTTACTCGAATTCAACATTTTTGGGGGTTTGACACTTTGTAATATTACCTTAATAAATGAACAGATTATTTTCTCAGACGGAGGCTTGTTAAGCAACGTTTATAATATTTTTTTGAAGATATTCAGCGTTTTGTGAAAGTATTTTTTTATCGTTGAATAGTGAACGTCGTCTTATGCAAGCATTCTGGTTTTCAGAATTTTTTTTTATTTTATGTTTCTCTCTGTAATAAGCAGGTTTTGGAGTTTTTTTTATTTCATCGTAAAACCATTATTTTTTTTTTCAATTTCTTTTTCATTTTTTGAAAATACTTCCGTCGTCCACGTCCGAAAAAATCAAGTTCCAAAATATGACGCCTTTTACTCGGGCTTTCTTCCCCCTTATTTCATTTTGTCTCGTTTTTTTATTTATTTCTTCTCTTCCTTTTCGTTTTTCAACCATGTCAAAAGATATGATTATTACGCAATGGAGCCTGGAGTAAGCAAATGAACATATTCCGACTTTTATTAAACATCCTGACATTTTTTTGCAGCTTCATTTTTGTTATTAAGGAAAAGTTAAGTTTAAAAAATAGGGTTTCTATTCCCTTCACATTAGAGCTTCACATCATTGAATTATGAGCGTCTTTAACTATGGATGCCGCAAATTTATCCTATTATGAAAAATGACATGCATTTATTTA
The DNA here is from genome assembly GCF_015104395.2 of Macrobrachium nipponense. NCBI lineage: Eukaryota > Metazoa > Arthropoda > Malacostraca > Decapoda > Palaemonidae > Macrobrachium > Macrobrachium nipponense. Next base: position 32,940,055 of record NC_087206.1, read on the forward strand.
TGTCACAGAGTCAGCAAGGCAAAGGTTTTACGTTCAGTCTTGCCGTCTTCCAGTGTGGGGGTAGCCTCTCTCAGAACTGGCTGAATGATTTTATACCTTGACCCCAGCTTCGGGACGGTACGTAACGTCCTCAGGGTCGGGACTTATCGGTTTGACCCTTTCTAAACATTGCAGGCCCCCCCCCCACCCCCCCCCCCTTTTATTTACGACTTCAGAAGTTTACCAGTAAACTGTACATACGCCCCTCTTTCTTTCTCTTTTTTCTTCTTGGTGGCTTTCGTTGTTCTCGAGTCAGGCTCGTATGTGTGTTGAATGTTTACGTGGACGTTAGTCCTACGCTCAACGTCCTTTCCTCCTCGAACTGGGATTTTGAGTCTCACCAAAGGATGAAATCAGTTATCGTGCGAGCATATTCGACGCGAAACTTACATTTGAGATTTGCATTTCGATTATAAGTCGCCCGGTCGAACCGACCAAATGAAGCACGATTTCTTCCTCATTTTCCGAGTCTTCTTCGCCAGCCACTTTCAGATAACGTCAGCTAACTCTCTGTATTTCCGACTTCGAGAAAAATTACTGAAGTATTAAATATGATGTCACAACTGTCAAGAGAAGATGGGTGTCGGAGAGACATCGCTCCTTAAATGGCAGGCAGTCCCTTCCCCTCAGAGGGCGGCAGACCCCAAAGGGCCCCAAAGGGCCTAGTGTCGGTGACCCAAAGATTTTCGGTGGGAGGGAGCAGAGGAAGGGAAGAGGCCTCGTTTGTCAAATCTGAGAAGACGAGAGAATACAGAAATGAAAGGGAAAATATAAGGACGATCATTTGGGTCCAAGTTGACTTGAGAAGGTAAGAAATGACTTGAGAAGGTAAGAAATGAACTCTCAGAAAAGGAAACATTTTCATTTTATGATCAGAAAATGAAACACAGCAGTTGAGGCAAATGATTAAGAACTGTTTCATCAAGAAAGGGGAACTGCAGGATGGTACTATTAATAAAAAATGCGGTAGAGAGATACAAAGGATGTTAAGATTGTAAGGTGCAGTATGGTCAAAATGCATGAAACGTGATTCTTATTTCAATTAGTTTCGTTTGACAGTATTGTGCTTGTTTTCTTGTAGTGCTGATGCATAAACATTAAGTTCTTGCGGTTCTTATACTATATTAGATTCTTACCGTAAGTAGTTTATTTTCGGCGTCGGTGAACACAATTGTCGTAAACCAAGTGTGAAGTCAGCCAGTCGCACGGTTTTGCTTCCTAACTTATTAAATAATTTCTTGATGAACCACGTTTCCTTTCACTTACTGATATCCGTCATTGTGAAGGAAAAAAATGTTCAATTCTTTTACAAAGCAGTTGGCTCCCAAAGGAATGGCAAGAAAAAGTCTGATGATTTTTCTCTTGTAACTCATGGAAAAGATAAAAATTTTATCAGACCGGACGTAAATGACTAAAATAAAGAAAGAATATGAGAGAGACACACACACCCACACACAGAGGGAGAGAGAGAATAGATGGCACGAGGAAACGACTTGGAAAAATGGAAGTACAATAATAAAACCGACGTTGAAATGGATGAGGCTTCTGGCATTGTTAAGAAATATGGAGCGCCAAGGAAAAGCCAATTACGTCTTAATACAGAAGTAAAGGAAGTCTTCAGTAATATGTCCATGCGTGTGTAAGATTGAGACAGGGACATATTGCTATAAGTGCAAGAGTGCAAATGCCAATTATAATAGTCTCCATGAGATCGCAGTCTATTGGTGAAACAGTAAAATAGATAATAGTGTATAATATTGTAGGCTTTACAGGTACCTCTGTTAGGGGAAAGCCAAGATTCGTGTAAATTACTGCATGCATGAAACAAGTTCATTAGCTCACTCGTAAGAAAGATGCTTGACTATAAAGCTCTCCCTATATTTACGTAAAAGTACAGAAAGTCTGTCTGAGAGGTGCTTTTCTGAAGAAAACTTGTTCAAGGCAAGTTTGGTGACAGTTTGATCCAATGGAATCCCCGTGAAACAGATTCCACTGTTAATAGGCAACTCGCACGATAGGAAAGATGCCGGATACCTCTCGCTGCCGAATGGATGTAGCTTAGGCAGTGAAGTTACGTTCCGCGTAGAGCTTGGTTCTGAGATCGAAAGTATGTCTAGATGGATTTGAAAGGGCTTGGATTGTGAGGGTGGTAGTGGGATGGAGAATGTGTGTGTGCGTATGTTTCTGTCTGCCTGTCTGTCTGTCTCTCTGTGAGTGGGTGGAACAGAGCTTAGAGGTAATGAGAGCGTGGAAAAGGTTAAGGTTCAGGAGACTCACGATTTCGCGTGTTTGCTTTTATGGTTTTCTCCGCTTTCACTCTTCTTTCGTAATTCCTTTGAAAGAGCGTTACCGACATCAGATGACAAGAAAGACGCAGACTTAGATATTTGTTTCGTTAGTCATTCTTATTCATTTTGTTACAATGCCACACTTGCTACTGAGATGTTAGTTGATTTTAATGCTGGTCATAGGAAAGGGATCAGTGTAGTGTGATGTTACGCTCACTGATTTTTATGATGCGGGGTTGGTAAACTTAATTGCCCATTTTTCATATATTTCATCTTTTCTCAAGGTGTTTAGTTCATTAAAGATGGTGTTTTCTTTCCCGTTTTTACAAAATGTTCTGAATTGTTTTGGGACAAGGTTTGCAGAGGTATAGCCGTAATTACTTTGAAACGGCACGTTCTGGAGTTACTTCTGAGAGACTTTTTTTGGAATGTTTAGTGCACAGAATTCCTCGAAAGCTGTTGCCCCAAATTGGTTGATCGATCATCAAATGTATCATAATTCTTTTGGTAGTAGGTTTAGTTGGGTATTGAAGGTTGTCACCACAGATTCCAGAATGTGTTGCGCTTATGCACTTTTAATAGGAGCGCAAGTGTTCCCATGAGAGTAAAGCCCTTTTCCTTAAGGTTAGATATAGCAATGAGAGATTCCCAGTGAAAAATGATAGTTTTCTACTACTGTGGCTTCCATTGTGAAGATTTTTTTTGGTGGGTTTTTGAAGGTTCACTGTGTTGGTAGAGGTTTTATTCTTCTTCTTCTTCTTCTTCTTCTTCTTCTTCTTATTATTATTATTATTATTATTTATTTTATTATTATTATTTTATTATTATTATTATTATTATTATTATTATTATTATATTATTCTTATTATTAATAATTATTATAGGGGTACTTTTGTACTTAATATGACAGCATAATTAAATTAATAATAATCGTTACTGTCATTAACGCCACTATTACTCGCACAGCGTTTAATATTTTTTAATCATTGTTATCTATAAAAATAAGTTTAAAATTTCTTGTATTCGTTGACTTTTTCCCTTGTTCCAGTATTGCAGTGTTACTTTTTATTACGGTCATTATCGTATCGTGTCGCGCCAGCCTAAATGAGGGGAATTGTCGGCGTTATGGCCTACGAGACTGAGGAAATCTAACTCACTGCCAATGAAAACCGAGTTTCTTGCCAGAGAGAGAGAGAGAGAGAGAGAGAGAGAGAGAGAGAGAGAGGTAGGTTTAAATTGCATCACCTTTCTTTCCACTTAGCGTGTTTGTTGTTGCTAGTGTGACGGTGTGACGCCTCTGGGTTGTACAGGACGTAGAAACGTCGGAGGTATTTTGTATGTTGTTGATGCTTATGTGGACATTTGTGTTATGCAGGCAGTTATTAACATGCATACACACATATATGTATATGTATGTATATATACTATATATATATATATATATATATATATATATATTAGAAATAGGCTAATTATACTTATAATGTATATATGTATATAGATGTGTATGTATGGTGTATACCGTTGTTTGGAAAAGTGTAATGTCTCTGGTGAACGCTTGTCTTTGAAAATCTCATATCTAAGTATGTGGGCAGTTATTGATATACATGACGACATATATGCATACATACTATATATATGTATATATATATATCTATATATATATATATATATATATATATATATCTATAAATATATATTATATTGATATGTGAATGTGCGTTTATGGTGTATGCCATTGTTTGTAAAGTGTCATGCCAGCAGCGAAAAAAAAAAATTATAAATAGAGGAAGTTGTTGCTTCAGAACTTATTCTTCTTCTGAGATATACTACGTGCGGATGTACAATAAATGAACGTACCTACTCGAATGTTTGTGTGAGAGAGAGCCTGCGTTGTTGGCACGAAATCTGTGAAGTAAGTAAGCAGCTATTTGGGATAGAAAGCTCAGTCTGTAGTACCGTCGATCGAGTCAAGTGATATTGCTTATTTATGTATTTATTTATTTATTTATTTATTTATTGGAGACAGAGTTTAATTTTCAGTTGAAGAACATAAAGTCCTTGGTTGATAATTAAATAATATATTTAGTATTAATTTGCATACACTCTCACTTTACTGATGATGTCGGACCTTCTATTCGTCCTTCTCTCTCGTTTCACCCTTACAGTTAAAGACAATTTAGGGGTTCTGTTGAGATGAGTATGTCATGGTTCTATAGGGATGGCTGTGACACGTAGCTGTGTTTCAAAAGGTGGTCCTCCCTTTCCTTCGCGTCGTGGGCAGGGCAAGCAGAAAATGTTTTGTGTCAGTACACTACCTAATAATGTACCTGTTTACATCGCCCAGTTTTTATTTGGGAGATAGCAAGCGCATTTGCTGGTCGAATGTCCCAGTCTTGAGGATCTCAGACATAGGTTCCTCTCCTTGCTACGATTCTCTTGCTACGATTCTCTAGTAGGTTTGTAATACTGTATAGGGTAATTTTGTATATCTGTTAAGGAGGCGGGCGGCCATCAAAATTGCGATCATACACATATGCAGTATGTGCGTTTGTATGTATTGTAGTATTTTTTTAATATGTATATATATATATTAAAACCTTATTTAGATATTTCTTAAATGAAACGCCTTTTAAAGCATTTTCCCACTTACGTGGGCTCCTAATAACCTAGATATTGCTCCGCCTCTTTGAGTAAGACATAAATCAATCAATCCATTACATTAGCTCCTCATCATGCTAATTGTTTTTTTTTTTGTTGCGTGGAAAATTGCATGCTAATTCAGTTATAAAGTTCATTGTTATTTCTCCAAAGCCCGAGAGCTCTCTGTGTTGTTGTTGTTTTTTTTTTAATAAAAAAAACACTTTAATTTATTTTTTCGTTTGCCAATAGCAGTGTCTTCAGGTGCTATTCATTGCAGACACACACACACACACTCACACACACACACACACACACACACACACACCACACACACACATATATATAT
>NC_087206.1:32950370-32975370 GCF_015104395.2 Macrobrachium nipponense
TTACAGCGAGATAAAGTGGTAGATGTTTCCTGTAGAAGTCCATAGTGTGCAGCTGTGGCAGAGAGAGAGAGAGAGAGAGAGAGAGAGAGAGAGAGAGAGAGAGAGAGAGAGAGAGGCTGGAGCCTTGTGTTGATATGTCATAGCCGATAGACTCAAATAGGGAGAAGTGGATGTGGAAATAGCTTTTATACAGAACTTCCTCCACATCCCATTCGCTTTGGTATCCGGAAGGGAAACAAAGAAAGAAGCAAATGGGGTTGAATGAAAGCGAGAGGCAACTCAGGTGTCGGATAAATTGAGGGGTGGGGAAAGAGGGGGAGAAGGAGGTGATCTAGAGAAGGGGATTAGGTGACGGGACGGGGAAGCTGATGGCATCTATGGAAAGTGTTATTGTCTGCCGACCTTGGCGTCTTCCTCTGCCCGAGGTCTGGAGAACCCGTTATCCCGGAGCTAGAATGGAAGGAAGGAGCAAGTGTAGCAATAGGGAGTGAGATATGGGTGCTTTTAATGTTTAAGGGAATTTGAGCTAAGATAAAACTAAGGTAAGGGAATATTTAAAGAAAAATCGAGAGGAGAGAAATTAGAAGGGAAAAAGAAAAAGAAAGCGACCCGATAATTTTGTTTCAAATTGCAGTGCAAGATTGGAGCTGCTCGATGAAAATGATACTATTAAAACAACGTGGAGTGAAAAAAAAATAAATGATGGTCCTTTCAAGTGAATGGCTTCAATTCGCAAGGCAAATATCAGAACCCCTTTCCTTGGAACGGACAAGGGGCAAGAGATGAAATGAGAAAACGCGAAGAGAGATTCATCTTAAATGTCAACATCAAACAACAGAAGAGATTGCAATTGGGTAGGAGGCGAATGCAGGGTCATTGAGGCAATGAGAGAGAGAGAGAGAGAGAGAGAGAGAGAGAGAGAGAGAGAGAGAGAGAGAGAGAGAGATTTAGGGCTGATGCTGAAGATTAATGAGAATTGGAAGTGTATACCTTGTAAATTGCTGAGTCTTGTCTAGTGTGCCAGAGAGGGCGACGGGAGACGCCCTGGCACTGGCACTGATTTCGTCGTGCCTTCATGGTTCGAGGGAAAATAAGAGTTGATTGACAGCAGTTTGTAAGCTGACTTGGAGGACGAAGTTGTACGAATGGCACAATTGGAGTGTGAATTATGAAATGAAACGCTCTCAGCTATGGATGGATTTAGCTTTCGTGGAAGGAGTTATTGCAGGAGACATTGCACCGTGACAGGATATGGGAATGTATGTGTGTGTGTGTGTAAATATTCATTCATATATATATATATATATATATATAGATATATATATATATACATATACAGAATTGCACATGCGGATATGATGTGTGTATATTATTATATATATATATATATGATATATATATATATATATATATATATATATATATGTGTGTGTGTGTGTGTGTGTGTGTGTGTGTGTGTGTGTGTGTGTATATATATATATATATATATATATATGTATATATATATATATATACTATATATATATATAAAAGTTTAGAATGTATATATTTATTTAGTATGTATGTATGTATATATATCTACATTCTATACATATACACATAGAATTTACATATTTATATATATGTATATATATAAATATGTATATATATGTATGTATATATACTCGAACACATAAAATTCTTGGAACATTCTTCTTTTAAAGAGTTGACAGTAGTATCTTCACATGCAAGCCCCTCACATGGTGAACGCTCTATGGAAAGCGTTTGGTCGTGACTGAGATCCCTTTGGGCTTAGGTGATTAATGAGGGTTGTATAAAAAAAAGCCATTGTGATGTTCATTGTTAATTACACGACCATATGATGATTTCATTCGAAAGTTTCGGCGGATTTGCGGTTGTTCACGTTTCACTTTTTACCCACTTGTCGAGACTTCATATGTATGTGCGTTCGTGGACATTGACCTGTTAGGAAAGTTAGTCGGAACTTGGCGTGTAGGAACGTTTGTGTGGTCGTGGCTGAGTTTGGTTGATTTGTAAGGAATGTTTGGTCGCTTGTTTTGTATGTCCGTGTGTACTATGTGTTGAGATGCTTGGATGATTTTACGAGTAAACCTATGGTCATGTTTTTTTAGGAATGTTTGTGCATATATTTGTAAAAATAACTCGGTGCACGTTGCCGTGAAAGTAATGATATTGAGTGTATGCATGTGCGCTAGACATTTGTATTTGCATGTAAGTGCAGTTTGACTCGTAATGAATAGCCTATATGTGCATATAAATGTAGACTAACACACACACACACACACACACACACACACACACACACACACATATATATATATATATATATATATATATATATATATATATAGAGAGAGAGAGAGAGAGAGAGAGAGAGAGTTAGATATGCGTACACACACTATATAATCAGGTGTATGATGTGTTAGTTTGTACAGGGTGCGTAATCCTAGTTTAAAGATAAGATGTTAGTGCGTATGTGACGACGTGTAAAGAAAGTATACACATGTGTATGCGATGTGTAAAGAATGTTCATGCTCCATGCGCGTGCGTGACGTACAACACCAGCGCAAGCACGGACATAGTGGCTGAATCGTCCATAAATATGAAAGATAGTGTGGTATCTTTATTACAACAGAAATTTACGATGATTTTACGGCGAATTATTATGACGGCGCTCTTAACGAAAATAAGTTCGGCCCTTCAAGGAGCCAATAGGAAACGTTTCTACCCAAATTCTGATAGCGAAAATTTATTGTCTGCGTTGCATGTTTGATAGTGTTTGCATTTGTCGTTTGTTGTTCCCGTCATTATCATTTAAGTTCCCGGCAGCATCAGTATGGGATTATTCCCGTCGCCATTATGAGTGATTGTTGTTGTTCCCGATTTGGTTGTTCCCACGATGATGATGGAGAGGATGATGAATCATTATCACTATCATCATCAGTTTAGGTACGATGTTGTTATGATCATCTTTTGTGATGTTACCATAGTTAATGGTAGTTATTGGTATATATAATTTTTGTGACAATTTATTATTATTATTACTAATATTATTATTATTACCTATTTCATCGGAAATGACGATAATGTGCTTTACTGCACATTAGCTGAAATAAATAACAATTACTATTTGCGTATGGAAAGGCGATGTATTGTAGTACTTCTGTATTGTGTAAGAAATTATATGTTTTGTGGAATAGTATATTTACGACAGAGCGTAGAAGTATTGGGTTTCGTCCAGCTTGAAGTCGTCAGTCTGACTTTGTATTTTTTGCCTTTTTGCTTTCTCGAACTTATGATGAAATACAACTACTGAGCTTCAAAAATCTGGATTGTAGCACCAAAACTGACTTTCCATTGATCATTCAAAGAAGAAAATCGGTATGGGAATTCTCATTCAAAATAATACAAATGTTGTCAAGTTTTCCTTTGTTTTATTCTTCTTTGGCTAACAGAAATAACAATGGACTATTATGCGTCGTAGGAAAGCCAGTGTGTTTTACATATTTATCTCTCAAACATTTTTCCTAATATTTAATTTACATTTTGAGTTCCAGTTATCTTCAGTCCGTTAATGTTGCTTTTTTGTTTAACGTAACTGTAAATTGATACCATACGGGGTATCTTAGCATGAAAACTAACTTATCCCCAAAAGATCTTGCTAAACTCAAACCTGGCGGGTGCATTGTGGTGTTAACCGCCACAGCCACCATCCATATGTATATATATTAATATTATATTATAATATGTATATATATTATTATACTTATAATATCTATATATAATATAATATATCTATATATGTATATATATATAATATATTATAATATTATATAGATATTATGTATATTAATATAATAATATATATTATAATTAGTATATATATATAATATATAATATTATCTATATATATATATATATTATATATATATATATTACTATTATAAATGATGATAATTTTATTATTAATTATTATTCTTATTAATTCAACCTTGGTGGTTATATTTTGCCCTAATCAGGATGGATATGTGGTCGAGACCACCGCCAGTCTTTATTTTTTCTTCTTGTCTTTAAATGGTCCGCCCAATTATCTTTCCTTGCTATCTCTATATTTCTAATACTTTTTTCTCATTTGTTTTCTTCTTTCCTTCTATTTTGGTTCTTCTTAGTGTAATCATTCCTACCTGTAGTTAATTTCTTTCCCTTTTTCTTCATCCTTCTTCCTTTCCGTTAATCTTGGTCTTTATTATTTTGTTTCCTTTTCTTATTTTCGAACTTCGTTCTACAAATCGTTCATGAACTTCCGTCCCCATTATCCATGATTTTCTGCTTCCTTCTCTTCTTATCTGTTTCGTCTTCCTTTTTCTTTTCCCTCGTTTTATGATTACCACTAGCTTCCCTTCAACTTTGGTACCCTCCTTCCCGCGCTGCGTCCCCCCCCCTCCCCCCACCCCCACGCCCCCCACCAACAAACAACCCAACCGCCACACTACTGAACCTTGTCGTCTTCTTTCATTAACGATCATTTCATTATCTAAACTTTCCCATTAATCGTTTGTTCCACTTTCTTCAGACATCCCGTTGTAATTTGCTTGTCCTTCGTCTTTATGGTCTTTGTAATTTACACCGTTCAGTGTATTCATATTTACCGTCTTATCTCAGCTCGAGTGCCCCCGGAAACTTTCCGTTGTCTGTTGTACTTTGGTTTTAGTTGCTAAGGACTTCAGTGGTATTTTATTATTTAATCTATTCTTAAGGTGACGGGATTTCATAACCGTGTTATTACGGGCAGATTATCTTGACATGGGTGTTTGTGCAATACTTTTTTTTGTTTTAAAATCCCCAAAATGAATTATAGTGAATTCCCTCTCTCTCTCTCTCTTCCTCCCTCATTCTCTCGTCAGTCTACCGTCTCTCTCTCTCTCCTCTCTATCATATATATCTATATATCTATATATATATCTATATATATATATATATATTATATCTATAATATATATATATATATATTGCAATGCATTAGAGCTGGCGAAAATGTCCGTTAAAATCCAACTTCGCTCTACCTCGAATTAGTTTACTGTTTTGTTCATATATGGTTTACCGAGGGGGAGTTTTTTTTTAGTTTGACAATAAATTTTCGCCCTCTTCGTGGATTCAAAGACCAGGCACAAAGGAGGTAAGGAATCATGGACCTTCAGGGTTGGCCTGATTTCTTCCAATGTGCGCTGTTTTCCAATCCACGATAGGGAACGAAATTAATTATCAACTGAGAAATTCCCTTCCCCTTCGGTTAACATATATGAAAATATATTAATTCCGAGGTAGAGCGAATTGGATACTAAAGGACATTTGTAGCTTAATTAATGTATGTTTGTATATACTTGTATTCATGAAGCATCCAGGCAGACGGTAGAAGGTTGAATTCTAAGAGTATAATCTTTTCACTTTTCATTATTGAGTAGTTTGGGATGACGTTGCTAACCTTTTGTCGTGTTTCACATTGGTAGCAACATGCTATATTCGAGTAACTACAAAATAATTTCTTAGTTCAACAGAGACAAAATTTAGTTTAACGAAATGAGCATCCGTTTCGACCAGAAACTGAACCGTGGATTTTTGATTGGCATATCTTCTCTTCTCTCTCCTCTGTCAATTCCTCTCAATCTCTTCTCTTCTTCCTCTCTTTCTTCCCCACTCTCTCTCTCTCTCTCTCTCTCTCATCCCAGACATGTAGTGCTCTTGCTTTGATGGCTGCCATTACAGCTAACTTGACGGTTTTATTGAAAAATACAAAAGAAATGAGCAGCTTCTGAACGGGTTCCTCTTTCTTAACTCGTGACCCAGTATTAAAACCTAATTTAGTATTGATGTTATTGCTCAAAAGAAGTGAATGTTTTCCAAAAACAACACTACAATAGAAGCACCATATTGAAAGAACACTCTGTTGCCATGAAACCGATAAAGCCATTGTAGTTAACGAAAGCAAAGTATTATTAAGGGTCATTGCCAGAAGGTTATAGTGTTCATGAAATTGTATTATTGTACATTATTAACTTTGGAAAATAATCTGCAATATAGTATGTAGATCCAGGAAATTACAATGCTTGGTAAGCCAAGCTTGTTGTTACCTGCGTTGTCCAGTTCACCGAGTATATTCATCATTCTATAGTTACTCAACCAGGCAATTTTTTTTTTAGCGATGGATGATAACGATTAGAGATAAAAGGTATTGGATATAAAGATAAATACCGCCTTGGCTGGCTAAAGTGAGCCTTAGAAAGTGTACCAGCTCTTTTTTGTTATCCAGTGCCTTTGCGAAGTGTGCTACTTGTAAAATCTGCGTCTTTCCTTTGCTGGTTCATTTTTTTCTTTTGCTTGTTTCTTCCGCCTTTTAGTTCTCTTTCTGTGATGTAGTACGTTCCTGATTCCCTTCATTTCTTGTTTGATGAATTTGTAGCTGTTTGCTTCAAACTTATGCTTTATCCTTTTAAGTTTATTTTTGGTGTTTATTTTACATATATTTATAGGAGCGCGTACTTGGAATGGAGAGAAAGTCTGACCACTTCTTATACCCAGTTTTCTAGCATGCCACTCTCAGATGGCCGAATGCACTTGTACCCTGCTATCTCCTTCTCTCCCTACTTCGGTAGGCATCAGGTAGTTGACCCTCTGGGTATAACAACAGTGAGAGAATGGCACAGGCAAAAACATTCTTTCACAACATTTATTTGTATTTTCTCCGAATGTGACTATAGATACGTAATATACTAGTGGTACAGCTTTTTTTTTTTTTTTTTTCACCAGTACGGAAAGGTGCTGGTAGATATTCTCTCTCTCTCTCTCTCTCTCTTCTGTCATATATATTATAATATATAATCTATTATATCTATATATATTATAATATAATATACTATATATTATAATATGTTGTGTGTGTGTTTGGTGTGTGTGTGTGTGTTGTGTGTAGTGGGTGTGTGTTAGTGTTTGTACATGTGTGTATCAGTTGTTTCTTCGTTTACATGTTATAACTCGGTTTAAGAAGGAAGAACTAACGCCAACTGTTATTCATTATTTTAAGATGATTTTGAAAAAATAGTGAGGTTTATTTTCATACATGGACAGTATTGTAGGAAATTCTCTCCTATTGTTTCCAAAGATTTCTCTAAGATCCATATTGTTCAGGGGTTACTTTTTTCGTTTCGTCATTCTGAAATCAGTGCTGAGTCGAGTCCTGTTTGGCCTTTGTTCGCCGAGAAATTAGGTCACCGATTAAAGGTCACGCGTCGTTATCATATCGTTTGGCCATAAGCTTGCACTTTTGCTTCTGTAGTTTCTATTTTTTTTCTTTTTCTCCTTTTTTAACATTCGTGCCCCTTACCGCTTATAAAGTATATACTCTCCCTCTCTCTCTGTCTCTCTTGCTCAATGTATAAAGTGGAATACCTCTCTTCCTATGTAGTTTTATTAGTAAATCAATTAAATTTCGTTCTGAGGAAATTTTGTGTGTGGGAAGTCTCTCTCTCGTGCTCTACTCCTCTCTCCTCTCGTCCGTCTCCCGTCCTCTCTCTCTCTCTCTCTCTCTTCCCCTGTTTCCTCTCTAGCGGGGTCGTGCGGAACTTCTCTTTCTCCCACTTCTCGTTTTCTTACCATCTGTAGTTGAGACCTTCTCAGCACCCCTCCCCACCCCCCACCCCCCTAGACCCTCAACCCCAACACAACACCATACCACTTGGAGACCGTTCCTTCTTCGCTTTGTTGTGCCTGTTTTATGCTCAACTCAAAGTGGGAGAGAGCTTTTGGTAAATGGTTGGGGGGGGGGGGGAGGGGGGGGGTGAAGAACGCATTCCCCTCTTTCAACTGAAGACGAAATAAAATCACGACGAACGAAAGATCAATGAAGTGTGACTAAAAAGATTGTTTGAGTTTACCTTTAGTGACGAAGACGTAAGGAGAGTCTCTCTCTCTCTCTCTCTCTCTGCTGAATTGGTAGCACTCTTGACTTACTGACGGGAAGTCTGGGGATTTGGTTTCTAGCGAGGAAGGAAGGACATATGCAAGTTTCCATAAACCCAGCCTGCCTCAGTGTTTATAATTACGTATAAGCAGTGAAATGTGTGCCTGGCTGTCGCTCAACTCGTGCTGTATTCGTCTTCTACCATTATTGTTGGTGCAGACCACTCGTTTCCGACCATTGGTGCTGCCACTCATTTTCGTGTTTTCCCCACCGCTATATATAACAGTGTGTAATGAGATCGATAGAAAATAGAACAACAAAATTTTGTGATCCGTGCCCCGTTAAAATATAACCTGTCATATTATGAGAGAGGGGCTTGTATACTCTACCCGGTAATCCTCATGCTCATTGAGGCGGAACAGTTCATCATCTCTCTCTCTCTCTCTCTCTTCTCTCTCTCTCTCTCTCTCTCACACACACACATAAGTTGAGGTATTATATCAGGCATGTGGTTCGCCTACTTTTTTTTTGTTCTGCAAAGTTTTGGAGAGAAGGCGGATTTCTCATTTGTAAGGGTTCACGTTGTGCTTTCATCATTTAAGCTTTGTATTGATGATTGTTTTTGTCAGTCATCACATATTCTATCGATTTATAAATTTGGAAAATTTTTAGCCAAGGTCAACTCGATGAAGCAGAGTATGAACTCCTGTGTACTTTAATTAAAATTATATTTAAAAAACAATTAATTCAACCTTACAAAATGATGCTGAGACTTTGGTTACTGTTGACGTAGAAAACGATATTAACTGCTTTCATTAGCTCAATATACGTACTGAAAGTGAAAAAAAAATTCTTGGTGAAAATGTTTATGATGAAACATAGCGCAAATCCTTTTTGCGTTCGCATATTCCCGTTTAAATGAATTATGACAATAAGAGTACAAAAAGTGGACAAAAATTCATGTATACACTAAAATTAGAAAAGTAATTAAATATAAAACAAATGAACTAGCATTTTTGACCATAGTGCTTTCATTATTACCCAGCTTCCTCAGGTTAATACTGCACAAAAACCCATTGCCGAATTGTAACATAAATTTCTAAAAGGGCGGTTTCGGGTGAATGAAGAATCCGCTGGATTTTAGCCGCAGTTCTTGACCCGGATCCGGTTAAGTGAAAAGGGTCCCCATTGTGAAAGTAAGCGTTCTTATGCTTACCTTCTGATCGACCTGCCTTAGATAATTCCTTCAAAGCCAGTGTGTTGGGGTGAAGAAACCGTGGCTTGCTTGCAAGCTTTAAAGCAGTTTAGTCAATGTACGAAAAGTATGTTAATGGACTTCCTTCTAATGTGACGACATAAGTGCAATATGTCAAGAGAATTTTGCTTCAGGTTGAATTCGTTGTATTTATCTTATTGTCTCGAATATACTTTGTTTTAGTCTGTTCATTTTTCTCAATCTGCTTTCCGTATTCAGCTGGTTTTAGTCAACTTACTAACTATTGGTACGTCGAAATCATTTCTGAACAGGATTTTCCCAACCAAAGAAAGACACACTCCTTATCGACACACTCCTGTCTGCTAAATGAAGTTGATCAGAACACAGTTTGTGTGTGCGTGTGTGTGTGTGTATTTGTGTGTGGCTTATGAATGCGTAGAAATCTGATTGTTTTAGTTCCCAGAGATCCCCGTCATTACGTTGAATGGCTGGCAGTTGAAGTGTATTCACATGTCGATGTCGAAGACAGTATGACTGTCATTTTGTAGCATATGTTTTTTTTTCTTTCATGACCGTACACACATAGACTGTTATGGTTATTTTTAGGTAAACTTAATAAAATTCAGTGGATTTAATTTGGCCTTGAAAGATGCACGATTTTGTAACCAGGTTGTTTAACGTTAATCCTTTTTATTGCAAAATACGATTCAATGATAGCAAAGAATATAGAGGCAGTTGATGCGGTAGGTATCACGTCCCGATAGAGCGTGATATTATAGAAATAAAAAAAAAAAAAAACCGTCATCCTCATTTGATTGCTTCTGAAGTGAAGAAATCGGTGAACGAATACAATCCTTAACCGAAAAGCCCTGGGGGCGCCTGCGCAATCCCGAGGCCACATCCGGCCAGACTCCAAGGACCGGTGAGAACTGCCTGGCATCCCTCGATATCCGGTTCAATGGATAAAAGCTTTGCCGCGGCTTTCGCAGCGTTCTCCATTACCTGCAAACTGGGACATTTTCGTCATACGCACCTTCGGAAATGTGCACAACTGCCGGTAAGATCGAGCGGGAAAACTTAAAGTTGACTTCGGAGTGTAGCGATGTAGAGTTGGTCGCCGCTGCTTTATTTTTATTTTGTTTTTTATTATTTTTTTAGTTTTTTTAGAAGGTAAAGACAAGATTCCGACCATAAAAACCTGGTTATAAACTTGTAAGCCAACCCTCCTCTCTCTCTCTCTCTCTCTCTCTCTCTCTCTCTCTCTCTCTCTCTCTCTCTCGTATTAGAGATCATCGTGAAAATTTGGAAATACCACGTACAATCCATCGAACATTTTTCCATCGTTTAGGAAGTTCTCTTAAGTTTAATATTCTGTATCGAAACGTCTGTTCAAGGATTAACTTTTATGTTTTATTAGAATAAACACACAAATCCTCACTACAAAGGCTGCGAGAGTTGCCATTGTGTGATATCTATTCAGAAAGACAAAAGAAAAGGGGCTCCAAATGGAGAGAGAGAGAGAGAGAGAGAGAGAGAGAGAGAGAGAGAGAGAGAGAGAGAGAGATGCGCATCCAAATATAAACGACGCCCAGTGCAGCTAAGACATCAACTCTGCTATTGCATTCAGATTCTCTCTCTCTCTCTCTCTCTCTCTCTCTCTCTCTCTCTCTCTCTCTCGTATTAACTGCGTTCTTTTATGTGCTTTGGATTTCATGTCTTAATAGATATAGAAAAGCTCAGTTCGTTCACTTTCATTGTTTAGACAAACCATGATTGGTTCTCTCTCTCTCTCTCTCTCTCTCCTCTCTCTCTCTCTCTCTCTCTCTCACACACACACACACACACACACACACACACGCTAATGAAATACTATTAGCTGCCTTGGTTATAGTTCATTTGTTAATATTTGCCCAAACGTGCAGTGAGCTTCCTCCTACTACTTTTGTAGCAATAATTCTTCTAAATCTTCTTAAAGTTGTACTTATTTCACGTCAGAAATCCACAAAGCTCATGAAATTCGTAAGTAACGATTTTCAGAGATGCTCAGAATTCCTCAAACTCGTTTGTATTCTGAAGTTTAGAAATACTAAAAAATTCGTGTATTTGTATGCCCACAGAATCCCCGAACTCTTGATAGTTGCGTGTGTTCGTACATTCAGATAATCTCGTCCTCTCGACGTTGCAAACCTCTTTCTGGTCGTCCTCGGGTCGATGTGGAGCGTTGTGGAATGTCCTTATGCTTTTTATGCGACGTTGTTGACACTTGATTCTGTTTATTTCCCGGGTTTGCGAAAGACAATTCAATATGCAGTCCCTGCGAGAGATCGGGACCGCGCGTTCTGGAGGTTACCAGACTACCACGGTAGTTTTATGACATTCTCTGGGTGAAGGCTCCCCTCATATTCAGACTGCTCATGCTCTCCGCTCCTTAAGTATTTATACAGTTATCACACCCATATCTTTATTAATATTATCTGTATTGTATGTATGAGTGCTGCTGTAAAAGTTGAAATAACGCCATTAATTTTAACTTTCATGGTTGGCCCAGCATTTGTAAACAATATTTATCCTTAATTTTGTTTATTTTATTCAATGCCAAATAGAGTTATAGTTATTTCTGACGCATTTCTTACTTTTCTCATTTAGGAGACGAAAGTGTCACATAAATCCAAAGACCATCGAAATTGGCCTGGCATTTTCAGTTTTGTCTTCACTATTTGTTTTTCTTAACAAGGCTTCCAATAACCGTAAATGTTAGAAGCAAATGGTAGTCATTTTCTTGTTTTTAAACTTTGGCGAGAACATTTCTTTTTAAATGTATTGAAAAATCACATCGAAATATTTATCTGGAAAATTCCAACTTTTAAGTCCTTTTTATCTTGGTCGATATATATATATATATATTATATATATATATATATATATATATAGTATATATATATATATATATATATATAACACACACGTATTCACGAGATTTAATTTATGTGGCTGTGTGAACTCAAAGGCCTCTGTGCCCTAATTAAACAAAAAGCGCCTTACATGCACTCTCCCTCCAAAAGCGAACCCCTTTATGCATGTGAAGTTTTGAGTCTGTGCAAATATGTAGATACCTCTATGTTTAATTTGTAGATCTACAAAAATATAAGTTAAGTTTAGCGAACTTGCAAACTACATAGACTACCTTATTACCTTATTTTTTGGCTTGCAGCGTAGAATTAGTGTATATGAAACTCTCTCTCTCTCTCTCTCTCTCTCTCTCTCTCTCTCTCTCTCTCTCTCTCTCTCTCTCTCATTTTGTGAGATATCCATATTAATCCGAGTTTTGGTGGCGGAGTCATAAGGCATATTATAAAAATCCCCTTTCCTATAGGGAACCTGGATTTCCAGAATACGGAGAAAAGATTTTAAGATATCTTGCCATTAGAAATTCTAATGTTACTCCAAAGATAATAACGTTGGGATACCATCCCGTCCTCTCCCTCCCCTTTCCCACTACCTCTCTTGATACCCACCCCCTCCCCTTCTTCCCCTTTCTTCAATACCTTATACCTTCGGTGGGTTTTAAAGGAGCTTTCCTCTTCTGATTATTCCTCATAGATGCAGTTATCAGCATCCCAACCCCCTCTCTTTCGCCCTTTCCTCCCTCTTTAGCTAATATGTCTTTCTCTTTTGATGATTAACCACAGGATGCGTTAATTTTTTTTAAAGTAATGAATTTCGTGATAGCCCTTCTAACATCAGTTGCATTGCTTTATGGTTGTCGGTTTGTCATATATTTTTAATTATTGTCATTCATTCATTTCAATACAGTGGTTAAAGAATGGCAGCCTTGTATCTTTATTTAACATGGGCATTTCGCTTGGGATGCAATTTAGTGAAGGACCAGCAAACGTAAATCCACCACTCGGAAGTCCGAATAAAATTTGGAAATCAGGTAGATCGAAATTGCATTGGGAAGTGAGATTTTATTTAGATCTGCAAGATTTTGTTGATTTGGTAAAGAAGTTCTAAGAAGAAAATTAGCAGTGAGAGCGCAAGACAACGATATTATTTGTACCATAAGCGAAATTACGAGAGTTCCATATGTATATAAGATAATGATGAATAGGAGATAGCTAGGACATGATCCTTGGTGATGGTGATGAACATATGACCAAAAGAATTAGAGAAAATTTCAGGAGTGAGGGTACGATAAATCCTACAGGATTTATGATATTCTAAAAAAGCAGAAGAGTGGATATGATAAATCCTACAAGGATTTGTTATATGACCATTAGCGTTGAAACAGAAAGACGATTAGCTTGTTTTTTCTATTGATTTTTTTGATAAACATTCTTCGTTTCTTTTCACGAAAGACTAGATTCCAGAAGACTCGGTAGCTCTTGAATGGTACCGTCCTTTATTTGTAACATTATTGATGTGTGTTGTTTATTTCCAATAAACATACGAGAGGGGTTTCTGCATTTATCAAATGATGGCCATTTATCATAAGAGTGGAATATTATGGCAGAGGTTATAGCTTTGGGTATTTTCGTTTCCCCTCATCGTAGAACAGGTCGAAAAAATGTAATGCCAGTTCGATTTACTGAAGATAACGGGATCATAGGATTATTAGAACTTGGACATTGTAATCTAAGAGAGATCTTGTAAACGACATTAGAATTTGAGTTGAGCAATTAAGTAAATATCAGTTCTCATCCAGACATACATTCACTGTCACTGCGAGACAAGTAATGTGTAGAAAGAGTTCACTTGTTTATTATTTTTCCACACTTCATTGATTCATTGTGGATATGTTCGTCCGTTTAAGAAAGTAATTACTCTTGGATGAAGTGGCAAGCCCCGCACCTCTGCTCCTGCCTTACGCATATTCATAGTGATTATGTATGTGCTAATGATTCTGGCATATCTTGATGGTCACCCATCCAAACGCTGACCTGGCTCAGTATTGCGCCATCTCACTGATCAGACGATCCACGACAGAGCGAACAAACGAGTGAGAGAGAGAGAGAGAGAGAGAGAGAGCACAGGGAAATATGTCATTTGCGGAGGCTGATTTTTTATCCTCAAAGAATTTTTTAGCTGTTCTTTAACTCCGGCAAATCCCTTCACATCCATCCCTCCCTCCCCTTCCCCCATCGCTGTCTATGCTTCCTCCCTCCGTCGACCCCTCCCCCATTGCTCTCACAGCCGCCATGGCAGACCATCACTTCATTAAGTTTTCATCTGACAGCTGATGCTCTCCTATGTTTAGCGTGATAAAAAGAAAACATTGTTTCACAATTTTTTGGGCGAAGGGAATTTATTTTTCATTTTTAAAGCCTGACACGATTGTTCCTGGATTTCCCACCCTCTGTCGCGATGGGCATTATTTTTTATTTTTTATTTTCATTTTTTGTGACGCTACTCATGTCTTTGTCGTCCAGCTGTCTTTGTATTTTGTTATTAAATTTTTATTTTTGCCCTTAGATTTTACGAAGGAGGACCATAGGAGTTCTCTTATCAAACAGCAGAGGAACTGTTCTATGCCATCTTCGTTTTAGGTGATCTGAACTCGTACATAATATTTAAAGCATTCAGAGTTCATATATATATCCCGTAATCCTATTTCTGATCATTAGTCACGTATATGAATACAAAATTGCAGTATATTGCAATTTTTTTTTTCTTCATACACCTCTTTTCAAACCCATCTTCAGTGTATTCTCTTCGTATTTGCAATATATAATAAATTGCCCGAATGCCATAGATTTAGAAATGCTGTATTGCATGTCAATACCCTATTTATATGATTTTTTTCTTTGAAGAAGCATTCATTGTTGTTTTCAGTAAAAGGCAACTATACAGGTGGCTTTGTCTGTCTGTCCGCACTTTTTCTGTGTTCCCTCAGATCTTGAAAACTACCAAATTGCAGCCCTCTAGCCTCAGTAGTTTTATGTAATTCAAGGTAAAATTTGCCCATGATCGTGTGTCTGGCACTGGTATAGTGCCAACAACACAGGCCACCATCGGGCCGTGGCTTAAAACCGCGGCTGAGAGCTTCTTAGGCCGTGGCTGAGAGTTACAAACAGCATAATACAATGTACAGAAACTTCGGCGCACTTTTTATATTTTTTTATTGATCTGTAAATTACCAGCGTCGTGCTTGTCAAAACAAACCTTGTTAAAACTGAAAGTTTCAACAGGGTGGTTTTGTAAGTAAAAGCCTCTTGAGCCAAAGAGCTCCGTCAGTCGTCAGCTCAATTCTGAGTTAATGCCAGAAGCAATATTTACGTACAATTACGTACGTCATTCATCGAGTTTTTGGTCAGGAATGATGCTTCAAGGTTTCTAGAGATGTACGTTGGGGGTTTTAAGAACAGCTCTCAGGTACCTGATGGAACTTTTTTTTATATAAAACAATGCAAACATTGTAAATCTTGTTTGTATATATATATATATATATATATATATATATATATATATATATATATATATATATATATATATATTGTACTCAGCGTAATGAGAGTTATCCGAAGATATTGTTAGCATATCTAGATATCATAGGAATTACACTTCTACCTGACCAACGTGTGTCCTACATTGGTCTTTCTCCTTTGTTCTTTATCCTTCATGCTGGGGATTTCCTTATGACTGACTACCTTACAATTACTAGGTCTGTGATGAGTTGTTTGGGGGCGTTATGCGTCTAGGTCAAGGTTGCCCAAGTTTTTAGATTTTTATGTCTAACCTAACCCAAACCTCACTGCCTCATTTGGCTCAGGTTCCTGCGTGATTCATCGTGTATATATATATATATATTATATATATATATATATATATATATATATATATATATTATATATATTATATATGTGTGTTGTGTGTGTGTGTGTGTGTGTGTGTGTGTGTGTGTGTGTTTACATGCATATGTAAATGTATGTATGTAGGTATATATGGAATATTGTAGAATCTTTTTTTTGTCATAGCCGCTAGAGGTAAGTTTATTAAGCCATATCGTTTGATTAAGTATTTGGCTGGAGGTCACTAGCCAGCCCCGTACCCCTTTTCACTTCGGTTGTGACCCACCAGGGTCGACTGATTCTAGGTACATATTTCACTGCTTAGTACCTAATAATTTTTTTTCTCTTTTTTTTTTTCCATAAAGCTTTCCCATACGTACGTAATTATCGACGAATAGAACTACTGGTTCTTTTCGCGTTTTAACCTTGGATCCAATTGGGTCTAGGCTAGTAACTAGTTGACCAAGGAAATCACACACGCGAGACACACATACACACACACACACACATACTCACACACACACAACAGACACATACACATATATAGATATATATATCTATATATATATATATATATATTATATATATATATATATATATATCCTATATATTATATATATATTCTTTTTTCAAGCTGATACTCTGGAGAAAATAAGGAAAAATCACTATCTACGTATGTGCGAACAGCTTTGAAATTTCGTACTGTGATTAACTGCAAAGATGAGAGCGTTTGCAATAAGCATTACTGACGCTAAACAAATAAGGGAAGTTGACATCTCGAGGATTACGACTCCATGGAGAGAGAGAGAGAGAGAGAGAGAGAGAGAGAGAGAGAGAGAGAGAGAGAGAGAGAGAGAGAGATCTTTCTTTAGAAGAAGGACAACTGTGTGCAAATGAATGAAAGTAAAAAGAACTGAAAATCAAATCAACAACCCAAAAAACGCCGCTGTATCTTTTAATTAATGTGATATTTTCACCGGAGTCATTTCCTGTTCATTCCACGGTGTTCTCATCCATTAATAATTCAAAGTAGTTATCGGTTAACGCAATAAAGTCCTATTGATTCGTTTGCCATCACGTAATCAAGTATGGGAGCTTGCAGTTTACAATGAATATTTACGCTTATAAATACCCGCTTTTGATGTATCAGGCACAAATTGATGTTCGAAATTCGCATCGTATTCTTTTTATTGCCTGCATTCGTCTTTTTCTCGAAAAGGTTTTTTTTTTTTTTAGTGGCAGTGTTAATTTTCTTTTCCTGAAAGTACTGAGCCGCTATATACTGTATATAGATTTTATAGATAGTTTTTATAGATCGCCGCTACATATAGCTTTTATAGATAGTTTTTATAGATAGCCGCTGCACATACTCGTAGTTTTTATAATTCCCAACAAAACGTTTTGTTTATTTTTTCTATCAAGTAGTTTTTGTAGCATTAATAGTTTTGAATTATAGTAAAAATAAGTTTTTCAGTATTAGCTTTAACAAATCAATGTTGTATAACTCTCAGCTAAACCCATCATTTATTTATTTAATATTATTTTGTACATTGTGCAGGGTACCGTTTATTAGGTAATTATTTAAAGCTGTTAAAATTTTTTTTTATCGATATGAAATGTAAAATTTGCAAATTTAATGATCGCGCAGAAAAATGTTCAGCTTCATTGTTTGCTTTGGAAAGGTGTCTTTCATAAGGCCATCATTTGCTGTGTTTTTTATGGAAACGCGGATTTCTGCAACTCGGGAATTAGCAAAAGAAGCAGCGGATTTAGTTCTCTTTTATTGTGGGAACAAAGGTGATATGAAAATGCAAAGGGATTAACATCAGCTGTAATACGGTTAATTGCACTGTGAAAAATCATTTGATGTATCTCGGAACAAATACGTTATGTGATAAATGGTATATTTATCAAGCTTTTTTTATTGGCTTTCAAAATCCAGTGTAATTTGAAATGAGATTTATTGTTGTATCTCTCCACATAATGTCAAAGGCTACGTATTTGCTTGAATTTTTCTTTATTAAAATTATTTTCATGTAACTGATATAGTTTAGATATAAAGTGTGTACTGTTTGTAAATATAACTTTTAGCTCTGAGAGGAATGTTTCTTTGGCTGCGTCGACGCAGCAATAAAACAAGTCATTAACACATATCGGCGATTTATAGCACACACACATCCCAAACAGATTACGTACAAGTCAACGGCTTATTGCTAAAGATTCGTTCTCCATTTGCCGTCGTTTACTTGTTTTCAACTGTTTTTCATGCGTGAATATATGACACGTTTACAGTAGTATGAACGCACACCTTTCCGAACACATTTATAAATGCATACATACATACATACATACATACATACATACTTATGTTTATGTATGTGCATATATACGTTTATATGTATAAATGTATGTATATATGTTTCTGTGTATAGCTATGAATGGGAATTGTTCGCGTAATGTATGTAGCGTAAAAAGTGAAAGTTTGAGAGATGTTCAGGAGATGAGTGAAATGTTATCGTACGTGACAAGATGGACCAGATTGTATTGAGATATTTTAGCCAGCTGGAAAGGCTGGAGGGTGATGTGTTGACGAGATTGGATAATCGTAAGTGTCGGGAAGGAGGAGGGAAGTAGGACCTACAAAGCGTTGAATTCAGTTGCTTGTTCTATGCAGGTATATGGAGCGCCTTATGTTGTGGAAATTTTCTTTATATTTAGTTCTTGTCTTAGAAACCACCCCAATTAGGGTAAGCGGGTTAAGATTGAAAAATTGCGTATATTGTGTTTATTCCCGAGGCCATCCATTTACGAAGACAGTTATGAAAGCTGTTGAAGCGTGAATGAATTTTGGGTCAGTGTTTGTTGCTCACGCTAATAAAGTCTCTAGACTCTAGAGGCGAGGTGGGATGGAAGCTATATGAGTTATAAGATTACTGAATTAATTCGCCTGTATAGCTTGGTTGTAATGAAGGACCAAAATTACACAGCAAAATTTTACATTTAGAACATCAACCTTTAATGAGTTTGTGATATATATGTACATATGTGATATATATATATATATATATATATATATATATATATATATATATATATATATATATATCTGTGTGTGTGCGTGTGTGTATGTAACGTATATAAATATATATATATATATATATATATCTATATATATATATATATATATATATATATATATATATATATATATAATATATAATATTATATACATATATATATTTGTGTGTGCGTGTGTTTTATTGAAAATGTTAATTACCCCGAGTCAGTGCCATTGCATCTATCTTGGCGACGTTTATGGTTCCCCAAAGCGGTGCATTTGCAAAAACCTCATATGCTGTGAATGTGTGCTTACTTTACACCGAAGTAAACATCATTCCTTGTGATTAACATTTAATTTTGTGTTTGTTTGTTTGTTTCAGGTAAGCGTGAGCGGCGAATGCGAAAAACAAACATCGCCGGGCGAGCGAATATTGACTTTTCACTCCATCGGAGCCTGGTGTGTAATCTCCTCTCAGTCTGTTGTATAATATTCTTGGAGTTTGGTGTTTAATCTTATTCTTTTCTTTTCTCCTTCTCGGCTTCTTGTGATCTTCGAGCCTTTTCAGGTTATTAGGGGTTCAAAGGGGAAAATCTCTTCCAGTGGTTATTTGTTTTCACTTATTATTCACTTATATATATATTCTATATATATATATATATATATATATTATATATAATATATACTATATGAATACTTGATCCACGAAAGTATTATAAAACGTGATGCTATGTATAATAAAAAAAGGTTTTTTGCCACGAAGGAAAAAAATGAAAAAGCGAGATAGCCAAGTACTTTCGGTCCTGTCGGACCCTGTACTTCAGTAAAGGGTCCGAACAAGACCGAAAGTACTTGGCTATCTCGCTTTTTCATTTTTTCCTTCGTGGCAAAAAAGCCTTTATATATATATATATATATATATATATATATATATATATAGATATATATCTCTATATAGATATATATATATATATATATATATATATATATATATATTATATATATATATATATATATATATATTTTTTATGTATATCAAACTAGTATATATATATAATATATATTATATATATATATATATATATATATATTATATTGTATATATATATATATTATATATGATATATATATATATCTATATATATATATATATATACATACATAAAGAGAAACAGATAAAGAGAGAGTAAATAAGGATTTTACATGTGATTTTCCTGCTAATCGTTTTCATCCTAGTAATCCGAGGGATTATTTGGCGGAAGCCCAGTCACCAGTGTCACTTGACTAAATTGCTATATAAAAATTAAAGGTCATAATATCATGCTAAATTATGGGTTCAGATTTGATATATTTGAAATGAATCGTACAACTGGTCATAAGCATCACACCTCTTTTCATTTGGAAAGGGTCCTTTGAACGCTTCCAATATATTTGTTCCCTGATTCGTGATGACTGATTCGTAATCAGATAATCAGAGAGAAAGAGATTAATCTTCCCTTCCTTGTATTTTTTTTTTTTTTATCACGAGTGGTGTTTGTAAAAGCAATGTTTCCGTCAGGTGCTATATTGCCCTCACTGCAGACATGACCGATTAACGTTTTCGCAGAGTAAGCCTTCATCATATGTAACTAGAAAATAAAAAAGAAATAAATAAAAAAATAAAGGAGAAATGAAGACGAAAGTAAACATGCTGTCTTTGTTAACCCAGGTAACGTGCTCTCCAACCATCAGCATAAAAGCAGAAAGGAGAAAATCACATTAAGCGGACTAACCTGCGAACAGAGAAAGCTCATTCCCTTCACTGCGGATGTAACGTTTCGTCTGTTATTGCCCGGGCTCCACGCTATTTTTGGGCCAAGTCCGAATTTCTTTTCTCAGCTTTATTGGTACAGGTACAGCATAATTGCATCTCGGCATCGCGCCTACAGGGAATAATCGGAGGATGTGCAGACTGTGCAGTATGTAACATTTAGGGTTATGTGACAGATCAATGTGAATGGAAGGTGCTTCGGGTTTGTTGATGTTATGCTTACGAGCTATGAAATTGCTTATTTATTTTTCGTTGGTGGAGAAGTTCTATACTTAATGCAACCGTTCATATTGAAGCTCATGTGTGGGCCAGATGTATCTTTTTCGCCATTACAACATCATTCATTTTCTGGTGAGAATGTTAGATATTATATATATATATATATATATATATATATATATATATATATATAGATATATATGTTTTTTTATATGCGTGTGTGTACGTTCTAGT
Organism: Macrobrachium nipponense; assembly: GCF_015104395.2. Lineage (NCBI taxonomy): Eukaryota > Metazoa > Arthropoda > Malacostraca > Decapoda > Palaemonidae > Macrobrachium > Macrobrachium nipponense. Next base: position 32,971,671 of record NC_087206.1, read on the forward strand.
GCGTGTGATGGCGTGGTTGGTCTGGTGCGCCCACTGAACTTCGTTGGAACTGGCTGTTCGTCAATTCGATCCTGCCGGGTGACGAACCACTTATCTGTTTGTAATTCCCCTTCGATATAATTTCCGATATAGGGTGAATTGGATATTAAACGACATTTTCAACTTAATGTTTGTGTAGATAAAGCATCACGATGATGTGATAAAAATTCACACACACACATGCACACTTATATTTGTTTATATATATATATATATATATATATATATATATATATATATATATATATATATGTATGTATGTATGTAGTATGTATGTATGTATGTATGTATGTATGTGTTAATCCAAAGTACTTGAAACACTTCCAACCAAATTCAGCTTGTCGAAAGGCCAACCATCACAGGTTGTGCAAAATATGTGCAGTGGCCGAATGGCATCAGAATGGATGTAATTACGAGTTATGCCTCGAAAATTTCATTTGGACAATTAACTAAATCATATTGATTAAAGAATCAACAGCGACCGGGCATCCATCGTTTTGAGGAAAATCATGCCGTTCGATTGATGTTTATGTTTAAATTAATGGCTTTTTTTCTGAAGCGTTCCTGTGACTTTTATTTAGGTGATTTTTCATTCAATTTTTTTCTTACATATATTTTTTCTTTTATTCGTATGTCTGCCAATTACACTTGACGAAGAGAGCACGTTCACTCTTGTCTGTTCCCTTGTTTGTATACATAGTACCTCAGAAAGATTGTGGAGGGGAGGAAGGTAGACTAAAATGAAAAAAAGTGTTAATATAGGGATTAGCTATTATTTTTTAAAGATTTATTTCCATTTAATTGCAAATGTATGGGTTCTTCTTGAGTACATTTCAATTTTTCTTTATCTTCTGTAAAAGGATCATCCCTTGCATTTTGTGGCATTTTTTGTGTCATTTGGAAGCTTCTTTTTGACAATATATTTTAATGGAAAACTTTCTATTTGTATTTTCTCACAGTTTGCCATGCGGGTGAAATTTAACACGTTTTAGGTAATTTCGGGGTAATTAGGAATAATTACTATTTGCTATTCCACCCTTTTCGGTTCAGATGTCAGTATATACTTAGGTAATTAGGCTTAATTACCGTGTGGTATTAGCCCCAGTCTCTGCCGTTTTCATTGTACATTTCCTCGGTTTTTACATAGAATTTCCGAATTGGACCAAAAATCCTCTCTCGTATATATACAAAAATATAGTCTAGTGGCTTGGCTAATGGGTACAAAAAAGGAACTGTCGGCCATCTGAGAGAGAGAGAGAGAGAGAGAGAGAGAGAGAGAGAGAGAGAGAGAGAGAGAGAGAGAGAGAGAGAGAGAAAAGGGGGGGGGGGGCCAAGAAAATGGAAGTAGACGATCGAGGCCGTTTTGAAGTGAAGACATAGAGCAAAAGCTTTTGCTCCATTTGATTAGCAGTTACAGTTGAAAGATTTCATCTTATGTGACAATACAGTCATTTGTTTTCTAAATGCAATGGCCCATGGATTCAGCAGCTAAATGCTTTTACCTAGCCTGGGACCGAAGTAATAATGAAAAAAGGAGGGGGAAGGTAATGGCAGTTTTATAATAAGCTGGCTCGTCAGCAGGGGCTCTTGTTAAAGCGACCATAGAAATAGGTAGTTGTAAAATTGTTTGATAATATTATAGAAAATGCTAGTACTAGATTTAAATGTTATATTTCCCTTTTTGCCTTTAGTATAAATTGTTTACTCTAATGAATGTATTCTGCAATGCATTTAAGCTTAGTAGTCAATACTTATGAAATATGGAACTAGAGGATCCTACTGACAGATTTCCACGAAGTTGAATTTCTGTTTGAAAAAACTGTACTAATTTGGTTGAGGGCCAGACTAGTTAGGCACATTCGATTTGATTGGCTCTCTGTTAGTCTAGACTAGACTCCTAAAATATGCTCTGTTCAAGCTAAGTTTACTTGTTGCGCAGCAGTCTCTACGTTGTGCTTTTCATGAGAACCACAAGCGTCGTTATAGTATGAGGTGAAGTCTTACTTTTTTTTTTTTTCAGAGGTTTTCTATGAAGCAAATCGTCACATTTTTGTCATTTTCACGTTTTTTTCTTAACTATTGTGTACACCTACGTTTGTGTTTGATAATTTTCTTGTGTGCCTTTCCACGCTGATTAATAAAGTGCGAATCGCATCTGTCATTGTAAAATGCGAGGCTCAAGTCGAGTTTTACCGTTCATATACTGTATTTAGAACATCGTTAGCCATGGCTATTTTGACGCCAGTATGTAGAATTAAATCTGAGTCAACAACAGATGAAATGCGCTTCAGATAGAGTGCCGTGGTGTGGCGTGGGAATGCCCGTCGTTAACGCTATGACTGTCTGGCCAGATAATCACTTTCGTATCATATTGTTTTATTTCCTCTTTGTCTTTTCCTCTCCTCATTTATTGGTCCTTTATGTTTCAATTTCTAAACATTTATTTTCTTCTTGTTAGTCATTATTGTTTTACCTCTACACGTACATATGTTTTCCTTTTTCTTGTATTTTTCCTTTCTTTTTGAATTTCCATTTTATATTGTGCTTTCTAATATGATTTTCCCACCCTTTTCTGTCTTTTAACTTTCTTAGCCTTTTTCCCTTTCATTTTACTGTCCAATTTCTGTCTTTTATTTCCGTGCCCTTTTTTTTATGGGAGGGGGTTTTCCATATGAGTGTATCGATTTCGTTCTTTTCTCCCCCCCCCCCCCCCCCCTCCCTTTTTTAGCGCCTTATAGTTGCATATTCGTATATTTTCTTTGTTTTGATGACCTAACACTCGAGAACAGAATGGTTATAGATTAAGACTAATTCAGGTAGAACAGTACTGCAGTGGACATAACCCTTTAATTTTAATTGTAATAACAGTCTACTGTTAAGCCTCAACGTGATGATGGCTCTCTCTCTCTCTCTCTCTCTCTCTCTCTCTCTCTCTCTCTCTCTCTCTCTCTCTCTGTCATCTTGCACTTAACCTTCGACGCCATGAAGGTTCTCTCTCTCTCTCTCTCTCTCTCTCTCTCTCTCTCTCTCTCTCTCTCTCTCTCTCATCATTATTCAGTTAACCCTTGACGCCATGATGATACGCTCTCTCTCTCTCTCTCTCTCTCTCTCTCTCTCATGCAGTTAACCTTCGACGCCATGAAGGTTCTCTCTCTCTCTCTCTCTCTCTCTCTCTCTCTCTCTTCTCTCATCATTATTCAGTTAACCTTGATGCCCATGATGATCGCTCTCTCTCTCTCTCTCTCTCTCTCTCTCTCTCTCTCTCTCTCAACAGAGGGAAATACATCTTCGTCGGCCATTTAAGTAGCTCTTGGAACCTCATGCGAACCCCGGGGGTTTGCAGACCTCGGGTCGAGACATTCTTCCCTAGGTCGTGGCCCCTGTTACATTTGATTCTGTCCCAAAAAAGTGGCCCTCTTGACGTACCTCATGCCGGGGAAATTCCCCTCCGCCGGGTTGTATTCGGCCGCTAATTAAATCAAAGGAAAAACAAGTGGAGGAGGAAAGGACCACTCCCAGCCTCCTTCCCTTCCACACTTCCTCTTTGTTCCTTCCCTAAGCACCAGTGCCCTTTATTCTGCGAAGGTTCTTCCCAGCCCCTAAACTCTCCTTCTCCTCCTCCACCCCCGCCCCCTTCCCATCCTCCACCCTCTTCCTCTAC
>NC_087206.1:32980370-32992870 GCF_015104395.2 Macrobrachium nipponense
AGTGGAAAAGAAAGCGAGCGATAGAGAGGAGGAGGAGGAGGAGGAGGAGGAGGAGGAGGAGGAGGAGGAGGAGGAGGAGGAGAGGACGAACGGCGGGAAGTCGAGTCGAGTCGTCCTTTACTCCGAATGAGGCCGACGATAAAAACTCCTGTAGGTGACACGGGAGAGGATAAATGAGAGTAATAACACCACGAGGGCAGGGATAATAATGCAAAGGAGGAGGGGAGAAGGTTGTTGTGGAGAGTATGGGGTCATGGGGGGGAGGGGGGCCCAGAAGAGGGTTTTGGAGATTGAGGACATCTCAGGCCAATCTTCAACGTTTCCCGATTTCCATCCTTTAGACCCCTGATTCTCCTTCGTATTGCGTCAATACTCCCCCTTCACACCCCCCCCCCCCCCCCCAAAAAAAAAAAAAAATAAATAATAATAATAAATAAATAAATAAACTAAATAAAATAATAAAATAAAATAAAGAAGAGAGAGTGTCGTGAATTTTAATCTAATTCTCTTTTGCGAAAATTTTGTCCAATTTGCTCTTGGCCCCCTTGGCCCTTTTCTTTGGAGGTTTATTTATTTGGTTGAATGTACAGATTAAATGCGATTGTGGTGTACAGTTGATCTGTAAGTATTCTCAATAGAGTGTACTGGACTTAATAAAGTTGACTTTACCGGCTTAAATCTTTTGAGGATGTGCGTTTGTGAATCTGTAGCCTGTATTGGTGGCTAAATATTTTTTTAATGCGTGCATTCAATAGAATTCATTTACTTATTTATTGTAGCAAAACATTCAGAAGTTATTGTGATTGCCAATTCGAATCCCAGATAAGAGCAATTGACTTATTTATTGTAGCAAAACGCTCAGAAGTTATTGTGACTACCAATTCGAATCCCAGATAAGAGCAACTCATCATTATGAACACTCACACCGCTTAGGTTTCCTGTGCGAGCGTTGAACTGTCAACATCGAACCTTTTCAGTTATGCTTTATGCTAGTGACTGGAGTGTCGGTATTTGTAGCTGCTGGGGTATCGCTGGTGCCAAATTCAATTTATCCATATGGTATCTTATATCTTCAACGCGTTAGAGTTCATCAGTTTTTGGTTTGAGTACATTTTTTAATTATTTAGTTTATTCGTGTCATTTATTATGCATTATAGTTGATTGTCAGTGTCGCTGATATTTTTAGTAGCGTTACTTTTGTGCAAGTTGCATTATATTTTTGATGGGGGGGGGGGGGGGGGGGGGCAACAGGGTTCAAGATTGTGTAATCATTAAAGTTCAAAATAATTGTAGTAATGATTTAAAGGTATCTGAATTGCACTTCGATGGATGAAAAGAAATAATTTGGCCTTTTTCCTCATGTATGAAAGTTTTTTGTTCACCGTTATATTTTTATGATTTGCAGTGTTTTGCTATTTGCTTGATCTGTGAACTTTCTTCTTATAGAATATTTTCCTACATTATTACCTAGTATACAATTTCTTTTCCACATTTTTTTCTAAATTATACAAGTTTCAGTTTACCCAGTTAACCTGATTTTTTCATACACACACACACACACACACACACATACATATATATATATATATATATATATATATATATATATATATATATATATGTGTGTGTGTGTGTGTGTGTGTGTATGTATGTATGTATGATATATATATATATATATATATATATATATATATATATATATATATATTTATATATATATATACACATATATATATACACATATAATTTACTGAGTATGTGCTCAAGCGCAGTGTCCATTTGCATGGCAGGTCAGAAAGCGGGCCTGACTTTCGATCAGTGCTTGCTTGTTCGAGTTGCCCCCGGTGAAGAGGAAAGAGTAACTCCAATCACGTGGGTGTTTTATCTTTCTTCTGTTGCAACAGAAAAGGAGCGGTTCCGTTTGTCTTCGTATGGTGTGGGCGAATAAAGGAACCGATAGGGAAGCTGAAATATTTGTTGGAAAATAACGTCCATTTGCGTATGTATGTCTATTGCCAAAGTTATACTCCGTCTCATCTTACACGAATTCGTGGCAACTTTATGAATTGCACGGCGAATGTTGTGTATAATTACAGCCGCCCAAATAACCGACGGTGGCGCCGGGCGAATAAAACAGAAATCTCACGCAATCTGAGTTGAATTTAATCGCCGGCAATCTCCTGTAATGTGCGCGCCATTTAATCCAATTATAATGAAGAACATTTGTTGTGAAACCTCTCGGCGCAAGTCCATTATGTAGTTCCCACTAAAGACCGTTCCGTTATATTTGGTTCCTAATGTTATTAGAGTGTAATATTACCTAGGCTTAATCCCATTCTAATCTAATCTTTTAATTACACGACGAAGCGAGGGAGGACCAGGCGGCAATAATCAGTATTCATTTGTCCGTATTTAGAGGCTCTTGCCGGTTCAATGCTTTTGCATATAGGGCTTTTAGCCGTTGGTGCAAATATTCGATGCCGTGCGCCTGTGGATTTTTCAGGTTTCGTTTTATTTTTCTGTGAGAGAAAACTATTTAGATTGCTTTGTCTGTCCGCCCTCAGATCTTAAAAACAACTGAGGCTAGAGGGCTGCAAATTGTTATGTTGATCGTCCACCCTCCAATCGTCAAACATACCAAATTGTAGCCCTCTAGCCCTCTCTAGTTTTTAATCTATTTACGGTCAAAGTTAGGCCTGATTGTGCGCCTGGCACCGCTGTAGGTGTCAACAACACAGGCCACCATTGAGCCGTCGCTGAAAGTTGCATGGGCCGAGGCTGAGAGTTTCATACAGCATTATACGCTGCACAGAAAACTCGGTTTGCTTTGCTTATGAAAAGTTTTGGTATTATTGGTTGGCGTCAGAGAAACTATGTTTGAGCTTAGTTAATTTTATTTCGGTATTTGTTTGCATCGACCTCCCCCCCCACACACGCATATATATATATATATATATATATATATATATATATATATATATAGTATATTATATATATATATATATAGTATGTATGTAGTATATATGATATATATATATATATATATATATATATATATATATATATATATATGTATGTAGTATATATATATATAGCTTGCGCGTGGGTGTGTGTGTTTTACTAAAGAAAAAATGGCAAGAATAGGAGTCAGCGAGAGAAGGATTTGTGCTTCTGCTTTTGCATTTGACTAGTTAATGAATTATATACGACCGTTTCTCACGCCTTAAATTGAAACTGCAGAAATTTTTCCGAAAACTCATGCAGCGGTGCTATTACTGTGACTTGAATTTATGTAATGAAAGCCTATACTTTACTTATCGAGAAAACATGTCATCGCAATGGGAAGATTAGTGGCCTGAATTCATAAAAAAGTCGTAATTAATTTACAAGAAAAATGGACTTTCTTCACTCATGTCTGTAGCAGTGTTCTTTTTTCCCCTCTATTTCCCAGTGACATAACCTTAGGACTGAATAAGTGTCCCTCAATAGTTCAGATAGTTCAGTGTGTTACCCAAGTGACGCTGTAACTCATCTAAAGAAAACGTGGAAATAAATTTCTCGATCCGATGAGCGTGAAAAGTCATCACTGGCATCATGACGACAGCATGTTCGTTTGGAGTCATTATGGGATTAACGCGGCAGTTTCTTCTATCCTTGGTCGCTGTTGTGTACATTGTTATTATAAGATCGTTTGTTAGAAGTAGCCTCTAGGAGTTGGTTAAATTGAGCATAAAGATTATCGTTTTTGCAGAATAATTTTCCGTAGGATATAGTCTGTTCAGGCAGTATGCAAACGTGTGTGTGTGTGTGTGTGCGTGTGTAATGAGTTGACGTAGTCCAGTGGTTTGAATGCTGGCTTCATTATAGGATATAATATCTATATTTTATATATATATATATTTATATATTTATATAATTTATATATTTTATATTTTAATATAATATTTTATATAATTAATTATAATTATATATCTATATATATATGATATATATATATATAAATATATATTTATATATATATAATTAGTAATTCATATATATATAATATATAATATAATATATATGATATATATATTTAATATATATATATATATATATATAGTATATATAGAATATATATATATTATATATGTACTTATAATTATATATTTATATATATACACACAGCACACTTTTCAAATGGTTTTTTAGCAATAAAGACGGGAAAATATTCCAAGATGCCTTTTTTCTTGTAACGATCATAAGTAGTATAAACTTGGATGATTTTTAGAGTTTTGCTTGTTCTAATGTCAAGGGAGGAGTTCTTTTTTAAGTTCCATAAGAAATGTGTACAGCAGATGAGAATTTCCCTTTCGTGTTTGCTTTTGATTTGGGATGTCATTTCTGCGAGAGACCCGATATCCCTGCTGATTAAAAACGGTCATTTCTGTTGATTGCTTTCCTCTCGATGCCCTTCGACTCTTGTGAACGACGACGATGCAGCAGCTCTCCAGGTAGTTGTTCAGCCGGTGACCGGATTTTTAGGAGAGGCTGCGCTGCTCACTGCAGTGTTCAAGAGAGAGAGAGAGAGAGAGAGAGAGAGAGAGAGAGAGAGAGCAATTCCATGTTTAGGTCATGGGAAAAGGTAGAGTGCCCAAACATTTTCACGCCGACCCCGTGCAAAAAATGAAATTTTAAAAATATTTATTTTTATCATCCTCTTCAGTCCCTACCTCTGCCTCTCCTCTTTTTCTCTTGTAAGTCTCACTGATTCTGCTCTTCATCCCCCCATCCCCACTAGATGGTTAAACCAATCAAGTGGTTGCGATTTTTCTTGTTGCGCAGTCAGTACGAGTGAACCAACCTCCCACACCCCCTAACACACGCTTCCTCCAGCCTCACGAAGTCATGCAGAATCTTGTATTTAGAAAGTAGCAAGTAAGGAAAGGCAGAAGGAATTACAACTGGTACACTTACACACTCACACTCATACACATTCATATACACCTTTATGTACTACATATGTGTATGTACATGTGTAAGTGCTTGTGGGCACGTGTGCTGGCTGTAGTGCCCTCACACACACACACACACACACACATAGATAGATATATATATATATATATATAATATATATATATATATATATATATATATATATATATACACATATCATATATATATACATACATATATATATATATATATATATATATATATATACATACATATATATATATATATATATATGTGTGTGTGTGTGTGTTTGTCTGCATACATATATGTGCACACGCGCATGTGCATGTGCCTGCGTGCGTGTGTGTGAGTGAATAATACAATTGCCATCTCAGGCAGAAGTAAGAAATTTTTGTTTGATGTGCACGATAAGTTTGCAGTTGTTAACATGGCTTGGTGCGTGTGTGGCTTCAGCAACAAGTGAAAACCATTTATCCAAAATAACTCATTGGTGTTAAGTAGTAGTAGTCGCAGTAGTGTCAGCGATAGTGTCAATTAGAGTCAAGTATTTATATCCTCTTCCATGGATGACTATGGGAGCTGGGCCTCGGGAAGGGGAAGGTTATTTACTTATTTGTTTTTATTCTTTTGTTTGTTAGTTTATTTTATGTGTAATTAGATATATTTAGGCATATTTCTTTTCAGTTTTAGTGACCCCATTTGTTTTGAAATATTGTCGCATTGTTACACATCTTTAGTCGCGTTCTACTGAGGACCAATAAGATTTCAGAAGTTTCGCTTAAACTTTGCAGATACCGTGTTTGTATGCATGTTTTTGTGTGCTGAGATTAAATTTCTTCTAGGGAACAATTCATCATACATAATCAGCCATGACTAGCAACCAGGTTCGTTGAGTGTCTCGACCAGATATCTGAATAGTTTAGGATGTCGACCATTGTTTCTTGATTAGTGGTGTTATGATTTGTCACAAAATCTGCCGAGCACCTCTTGTCACTACTTACTTGTTTTGTCAATCATGCGGCCTGATAGTGCATTTGTGTGCCTGATTTGTTTCAGCAGGTAAGGTTCGTTGTTATTCTCTGGTGTTCGGTTCCTGTGGTAGGAAACATTGCCAGCTGAATCTCATAAGGTTAGTGGATTTTTTTTTATTGTTGCGTTGTTTTAATGTGGAAAGTAGAAAAGTTGGCATTATCATAATAGGTTTGTTGTTATTTTTATTATTACTGTGTGAATGGTTTGAACTCTGCTCCCTGGTACTAGAGCATGGAACTTATATCTTTGGCATCGTTATTGTGGTCATTCTTATTAGATATAAATAAACACGCAGTAAGGAGTTACAGTGTGGATGTCCATTGTTCTATCTCCAGGCTTTGGCATTGAATACTTCTGACAATTTCGAAGGCAGGGCTTCAAAATTGAAAGTGTAGCACCTTGATGGGATATTACTCTTCTGAATAAATATATAGAAAAAAGACTAGACTACTTCCATATTTTCCATCTAAGTTCTAATGGACGTGATCGGGAGATTTCTGTCTTGCAGTAATTTATGAATGGCTATTTTATGGAAGTCATGGCTGGTTACCTCAGTAGGTTAAATATCCATGAAAATATCAGCGGCGAGTTATCAGAATTGCTACAGATAACCAAATATTTCCATCTACAGATTGACATTAATATTGTTACGAGTTACTTAATAATCATCAGCGTGTGTATTTCTACTCTTGCTTCTTCTCTCTCTTTTCATGAAGTGTGGCCTGTTATTTTAGTGCCCATATGATCAAGAACTCTTCCAGCAAATGTTGATTTTTGTTATTGAACAACTAACTATTGCTGCAGTTCCTCTTTTGGTTACAAGTGCTCTTTGAGGGTACGTCAACAAGGCAGTAAAACATGTCATAAACACACGTCGGTAACTTCGCACAAACCTCACAAACAGGTTGAATACAAGTCAACACCTTATTAGTAGTCCTCTCAAGTGCCTCATACGATTATCCAGCATTTGTCCAAGATTCGTTCTTCGCCGATGGTCGTTGGCATGTTTTCAACCCGTGTGTGATATGGATGAGATAAGTTGTCGACTCAGTTCAAGGATCCTCTCTGTTGGTATTGCCTTCCTCTCTTTCAGAGATCGTTTCTGTTGGTTCATGCCTTCCTGTTTGTTCAAGAATCGTCTTGGTTGGTTCATTATCGTCCTCTCAGTTCAAGAATCGTCTCAGTTGGTTCATTACCTACCACTAGTTCAAGGATCGTTTTTGTTGGTTCATTGCCTTCCTGTTAGTTCAAGAATCGTCTTGATTAGTTCATTATCTTCCTCCCAGTTCAAGAATCGTCTCAGTTGGTTCAATACCTTCCTCTCAGTTCAAGGATCGTATCTACTGCTTCACTGCCTTCCTCTCATTTCAAGGATCGTTTTTGTTGGTTCATTGCCTTCCTCTCAGTTCAAGGATCGTCTCTATTGGTTCAGTGCCTTCCACTCAGTTCAGGGATCGTTTCCGTTGGAGGAACAATCCAGAGGTTCGCACCAGGCCTCATCCACTTCTGCACCTTACCATTCCCAGGGCAAGAGCTTCAATCCAAACTAGTCACCAACCCCTTCTGTGACAGTGAACAGAGAAAATGTGGTCAACCGACGAGGGACGCAAAACTTTTTTTTTTTTTTCCTTCCTTCCGGTTTTTGTTTTTCGGCAGAACCCGGTAGTGGGAAAAATACATACTGAAACAGTGTTTCCTTTACCTTACGCAAAGTTGTTTTTCAACACCGAAATGCTCGCCTAATTGAAAAAAGGCTGCCATTCTGAACCGCCGTGCCTTTTATATAAAAAATTAAAAAGTTGGTTTTCTAGATGATAATACCCTTAGAAAAACTGAAACGCTTTTCACTCCTTGGTATTCCTAAGGCAATATCGCAAAAGTAAGAAAAGTATTTGCTTGCCAGATTCATTTTTTTCGGCACTATAAGATATATATATATATATATACTATATATATATATATATATATATATATATATATATATGTATATATATATATATATATATATATATATATATATATATATATATATATATTAATATATTTATGCGTATATATAAACATATGATATACTTAATATATATATATATATATATATATATATATATATATATATATATATATATATGCGTGTGTTTTGTATGTATGTGTGCGTGTACATAAGAACAACTATTTTTCTTAGTGATGATATTTCTTGAACATAAAAAGTAGAATATAGATATATTATTCTTAATGAGCGATTTATTTTTCATTTTCCTTTTGCCGAAGTAGAAATTTGTATCATGAAGTAATAAAGCAGAAAATGGAAGTTTGAATCGAAAATTATTTTTATTAAAATTCCCAATATGAACTTTGACGTCTTTTTGTGTTTGGACCCAAAGTTCCTCTTTACTCTTCTTCCTTGGGTCGAAAGCTGCAGAATTCAAGCTGCGCGTCATTCTTAAGTCGACAATTGACCTCGTTTGGCATTGGTGATCTCTCTCTCTCTCTCCTCTCTCTCTCTCTCTCTGTATATATTATATATATATTTATATATATATTATATATATATATATATATATCTTTTGATTGATTTATTTTATTCACCTAAGAACTCTCTCTCTCTCTCTCTCTCTCTCTCTCTCTCTCTCTCTCTCTCTCTCTCTCTCTCTCTCTCTGATTTATTTCTTTCGGTCATCTAAGAACTACAAGTGTTGAACCACTGTCGAGGTGTTCTTGTTGGGTGTCTGTCTTTGTGGAGGAACTAGGGTTAGATTAGGATACGTTATTAAGGAGTATGTTTGGTTATTAGTTATGTCGGTATTCACGAAACCCATTTCCCCCCCCCCCCCCCCCCCCCCCCCCGCTATCTCTCTCTCTCTCTCTCTCTCTCTCTCTCTGTAACCAAAGGTGTTCTTATCACGGTAAGGTTATCAAGGGGTGTTCTGATGAGAAAACAATACGAATAGCCAGTGTCTGCTGCCTTTTATCGCGTTTTTGATGGTAGTCTGGACGTGATAACGGGCCATAAGAACTTTCAGTAATACGGAACGAGGAAAAGTTGTAAAGATGTGCTTGGGAAGTGAAGGAAACAGAGAGAGAAAGAGAGAGAGAGAGAGAGAGAGTGAGAGACAGAGAGAGGAAACATGAACGGTATTCGTTCCTTTAATAGAACAATGTTTCACCTTGAGGCTTATGATTGTATTTAACAAGAATACTTCCTTGTTTGAGAGAGAGAGAGGGCAGGCACAGCTAGTACTTTTTATATGTTCGTTGAAATTTTATTAAATAGAATCAAATTAGGTTATTTCTTTGTCCTAGAGAGAGAGAGAGAGAGAAGAGAGAGAGAGAGAGAGAGAGAGCGCAGTTGTGTATCTACTCCATATTCAGATTTGGGAAGACGATAGACCATGTATATTCAGACCTACAATTGCGATGGACTCTGATACTTGTGCTTGCAAGCAACGTCTTGTGACGTCTCCCGATGCAAATGGGATTTTGAATATGAAGCTGTCACGTTTCATTTTTCCTTCTTTCTTGCAAGTTGTATCCTGTTGCCTCCTGGGGGGGGGGGGGGGGGGGGGTGGGGGGGGGGGGGGGGGGAGTAATCCCGACTATCTTTTATGGATAATACCTACTCTTTTTTTTTTTCACCTGTAATATCATTATTCTGGCTGTCATTCCGACCATTATATAAGTAAAAAAATCACAGAGAGAGAAAGAGAGAGAGAGAGAGAGAGAGAGAGAGAGAGAGAGAGAAGAGAGAGAGACGCCAAATGCAAATGTTTGAACTTTACATTTCATTGATCAGGTGCGTTTAATCTTACCCGAGTGTGTGTTTGTTTTCCTTGTAACACATATTTATCTTTTCAGCTTGCAAAGTCTTTGGTTGTTCTTACAAAAGAGAAAGAGAGAGATTTGTTTCATGTCTTCTTATTCAGTGTTACAGAAAAGAGGAGAGAGAGAGAGAGAGAGAGAGAGAGAGAGAGAGAGAGAGAGAGAGAGAGATACTAGCCTTTTTGCAGCCTCCACCAGAATCCAGAGTTCAATCCGAGGACATTTTTCAGCCCCTTTTAGTATTCTGTCGTAGGATCGAACCCGAAGGATTGCGTCATCCTCATGGAGCGACCTTCATTAAGGCCCCATTTTAACGTCCCAGAGTTAATGATTGCCTCCGTCGGTCTGATGGGAAAACAAGATAGCTGATTTTTCTTCGGTTTGATGAATTGGGAGGCAACCCCGTTTCCCTTCCACTACCCCTCCTACCTCCCTTCACCCTTGGACTCCACGCCCATAAAAAAAAAAGATCCTACGTTCGGAGGATCGCCCCGTGAGGTCATATGAACCTACTCTAATTTATGAGGATAAATTTATCTTGATGACGTCACTAAGTTGATGTGGACGTCTGCGGGAATCAGGAAAGAGATGGAAATCCCTTGAATCAATTTTCTGTCTTCTGGGGAGGGGTTTTCCTCTTATTCACATCTTATCTTTCGTAAAAGAGAGACGGTCATGGGAATGGAATGAAGGATACGCAGACACCATTCTGGATTGCTTGCCTTTTGTATGACGTGCTGTTTCATGACATAAAACAATTATGTTTGTTCTGTGTTCGAGTGGTGTGACACATATTGATTTTATATATTATATAATTATATATATATATATATATATATATATATATATATATATATATATATATATATATGTGTGTGTGTGTGTGTGTGTGTGTGTGTGTGTGCGTGGGTGGTGTGAATGTAAAGAAATTCTTCTGTTAAAACAGGATATGTCTCAAGTATAAAAGGCCATTAAAACACTAGTTTAAAGCTAAGGACTATATTTCAGTAGATTCACTCCCACTGCTTGACAAGGGTGGAAGTGAGTCCACCGAAATATAGTCCTTATTTTATACTTATGTATCTATGTATGCATGTATGTGTGTATGTATGTATAAAGTACGATCACAGTCATTAACTTTTAAATCTTATATTTTTAGAGTGTATTATTTCTATGCCATAATTGTAATTTAATTAAATGGAAATTCAAGTATTTTACGATTACGGGAACGAATTATTTGTTATTATTTGGGATGTCAAGTATATGTAGGAAAACTGACTTGCTTTAATCTTTTGATTATGATTAGGCAGCGATGATCAAGTCCCAAAGTTAAGAATACAAGGCACTCAATATGATGTTAAATGTTTTTTTTTTCTTTCAAGCTAAAATCCGCACTTGCACAGACGATGTCACATTACTAGAACGTAACATTATCCTTTTATCACGGATAGATTCCATTCAACGTGTAAGTTTCGCAACACTTCCAATGTATTTTGGTGTTTCCTTGTTCATGTACGTGTAATTGTTAGTTACTTGGTTTATTTATTTTTACATTTTACAAATGAAAACTTAATCTCATGCTTTTTTTTTAATACTGTTATTATTTTCTAGCCGATATATATGTTGTTTAGGTTACATTGGATTACCTAGCTGTCTGTCTGTATTGTATTTCATTTCAGACATTGTCATATTCCTTGTCACATTCCGCTAGGCCCATTGTGACGTGAAATTCCTTAATCATCATAAGCGTCTAACAAATCCGTCGCCAAGTCACATAATAACCAAACAAGAAATGGTAAAATTCAAGGAGGGGAAACTTGAGCGTTTCCAGTGGAAAGACGTCTCGACGCAGGAAGCCTTAGCTATTCGGACGTCATATTTCTCATTTTGACGCAACATTCAAGACGATTCGGGACATAAAGAGAAATGGACTTTACGGCGGGAGCGCCATAAGGACTCCTTTCCCTGGGAGAGCTCTCTCTAGTCTCCGGCGTTCTTATTCTCGGTGTTTAGTCGGTTAGATCTTGAGGAAACCTTCGTCTTTATTCTCCCCCTCCCCCTCCCCCTCCCTCCCTCCATATCCCTTCCGCCCCCTTTTCCTTTCCTTAGCATATGATGCACGCCGACGCCGGGAACCGTTCGTTTGGGGAGACCCATAAAGACGAAACAAACTGTACATTCAACGCGTATAATTGGCCGGGCGCTAAGAAGATTGTGAATGAGAGAGAGAGAGAGAGAGAGAGAGAGAGAGAGAGAGAGAGAGAGAGAGAGAGAGAGTCGGGGTCGGGAATTTATTCCTAATATGTAACTGGAATTAAGATAATACATTATACATTTCGTGAGTAAAATAAAAAGAAACCTATAGGAATAAAATGACCAAGTAAAGAATTCAAGAGAGAGAACTTATGCGCTTTTAATATGTAATTAAAAAATTGTATTATGAAGAACTTGAGAGAGAGAGAGAGAGAGAGAAGAACTTTTCGTTTGCCATTTACTTTTTTAATAGGATGTGTACTAAGGAAACGAGAGAGAGAGAGAGAGAGAGAGAGAGAGAGAGAGAGAGAGATTGTTTCTTCTCTGCTGCTTGAAGTCGCGAATGAGAAATTAAAGTACTTATATCTCGAGATGCCGTGTCTGAGATGTAAACACAACAGAGCCTTTGAAATCCCTGAGATGCGGAGAAAGGGAACAGGTGA
>NC_087206.1:32997870-33000370 GCF_015104395.2 Macrobrachium nipponense
GTTTATGTTGGGGAAATCAGATCTTGGACAGATTTCCATTTGCTCTAGTGAGCTGCGTATTATGGTACCCAGCTTGTTTCCCCTACCTGCCGTAGTTTCTCCCTTGTTTTCCTCACTCTCCCTTCCAGACGTCTTCTTACATGAATTTTGTTAATGGCTGTTTAACCAGTCTTTTATTATTGGGATTTCTTTTTATTTCTTCTTCCCACGAACCTCCTCCGATCTCCCTTCGACTATTCTTATTATTAAAAATTAACTCTCCACAGTCCCTTCGAATATTCGGATTATATAAAAATTGACTCTCCCCAGGTTCTCCCTGATATCCTTCTCCAGTCTTGTTTCCCCTTTCCTTCAAGTGTGATAGACAATCTCCCCCCCCCCCCCCCCCCCCCCCCCCCCCCCAATCCTCCCACGTTTGTTCTTCAGTTTTGCTCATCCCTCTGCAACCTAACCAAATTCACGTAGTCCTCCCACCAGCTCAGGATTTTCCTTGTTAGCCTCCTTTTCTTGATGCCGCGTTCGTCCCACCTATCTGTGGTTCTTCTTGCAACACCTGATCTGTTTCCACCTGTCCTTCAGTTCTCTGCCCCGCCTGCGTGTGTCACCGGCTTCCTGCACTTGCACGCTTGTTAGTAATATTCGTCGAACCGTGAGGGTTCTGCACTACTTTAACAGTAATTTCTTCTTAATTCCTGTTTTCGATTTTGAAGGCGTCTTGTTTTTATTTATGATGTTTCGTTTATAGATCCCCTTGTATTGGCGATTGTTACAGAGCATGATTCTTCAGTGTTGTTATGTGAAAGAGTTATACTTGCATTGAATATTTTCGACATTGATGGACTCGAAGCTGATGAAGTAAGGTAAGCAAAGGGTTATCACAGGTCAGTCTTTCTTCCTGTTGCTCTTATCATAAAAAATGACCTACAGTTTTATTGTAGCACATATCCAAAATATGACCTAGATAACACATATTTCTTTCCATTTTCATAATACCGTTTGTGAACTAGGAATGCAGGACTGGTAGCAGTTAATGCTTGCAGAAACTTTGAAGAAAATACAGAAATTTTGATAAACAGTATCCTGAAAGATGTGGAACATCAGTTTAATTATGTGTTGGTATTCTTTATGTCCTAAATTTACTCTTGAAATCTTCTTGTCTGATTACAATATCGAAAAAGGGTAAGCAACCCTCTTTATTTTGGGGGTGGATTTTTCTTAAAGGGTATTCACGGTTACGTCATTTTGTATACAGGTTACAGCCGAAATTTTTTCTTACCGAAACCACGGTGCAGGTATTTGAATAACCTTAGGAATAAATTATTTTTCAAAAAAACTCCATATGTGAATTGGAGGGAACTGATGATAGAGGGTTAGATATTGTCTTGTTATATAGAATTCCCATTAAAATGCAATTTTCTCAAAATGGTTATCTTCGTTGTTTTGAATATGCCAGGCAGCCTCTGATCAATTCTTCACATGTAACGGAGAAAGAAGTGGCATCACCATCAATCCCGACTCCCTATTTGTAAGTGCTGATGTTTGTTCTGTATTTACAAGTTCCCATTGAGTCAGTATCAGAATATCTCAAAAGTGATTAAACTGGATTGAATTTACCACAGTTTAATTTTGCAACTGATTAGATTGTGTACTTGTGATTATATGATCGTTTTCAATGGAAATTCTTATAAATAAACATATTTATGGCAGTGGAGAATCCTCTAATGTCAGTTCTTTCCTGTTTATATATAGTTTTTAGACAGAGATTTTTTACTAAGAGTATTCAATGCCTGTGCTATGGTTTTCTTGTATGTAGTGACATTTTGCTATTATACCGAAGGCCGTAGATGTTAAAAACCTTTTGAAAACTAAATGAACAAGTTCTGTCTATCAAATTAACGCTAGATATAGTAAGAGATGGCTGTTTGTCCTTTTCAGACATTTTAATCCGACATAACGTGTAAATTTGATATAAATAGAAAACCTTATGCACATTATTCTTATGAAAATAACCTTCATAATAGGATATCTGTATTTTATTCATTGTTTGAAATGAAGATAACTTACATAATAGGATATCTGTATTTTATTCATTGTTTGAACGAACATTGCGTGTTTTCAGTCTTAAAATCCTGGATAACGAGTTACACATTTGGAAGATATGAAGAGGGACTTGCGTTGTCCAGCTCATATTTCTGATACTTGCCATAATAAACCTTATTTCATCAGCTTTGAGTCCATCAAATCAGTGCTGAAAATATCGGATGTAAGTATAATGTGTTCATATAATAACAATGCAAAAGATATGTGCATAAGAAATCGTCCTCACCAAAGTAGTATCAGTGTATATAACATCCTATTTCTGGACTTGGATCCATTTTGCTTTGGGCGAGACAAGTAAGGAAGTACATTCTAAATCAACATAAATATTTGGTTACAACTCTCCAAAATTGTAAAGGTAAATTTGGGCACTTAAGCGAAAAATCCCTTAGAACTTAGTATT
>NC_087206.1:33010370-33020370 GCF_015104395.2 Macrobrachium nipponense
ACCGATCGCCAGAATAGTTTAGGAGTGTAGTGGCAGGGCATAAGACAAGAGGGTGAAGGATAACCAAGGGACCTTCCCGTCGAAGTAAACGATCCTTACTTTCGTCCTGTGGCTGTCAGTACTTTGGGAAGGCGCCCTTTCTGAGATGGATTAACGGCTGAACTCCGAGTTACAGGAAATAGATAAGATTGAAAATCACTTTTTATCCTATTTTTGTAATGTCGGCTCATACAACAACACATTATGATCCCATTGGATGACAATAATAGGCGTAGATTGACTGAGTGATTAACATTGCCCTGGCTTGACTGCACTAGAGGTCAACTGCGACATTCAGTTCAGTTTAGAGGAATTGCGCGGAATTAACCAAGTTGATTCTTCGTGTTCTCTCTCCTTCTCTCTCTTCAAGTAGTGAACTCACTTGTTTAGTATCGCCTAACTTTGTGCCTCCCTTTCACCATTCCCTTTTGCAATACCTTGTCTCCTTTTGTCCAATTCTTTTTTCTTTGCTTGAACCTGCAATTCTCTTTGTCCTCTTCTCCTTTGTCTGTCTGTCTCTCCTCTCTCTGCTCTTCTTCTCTCTCTCTCTCTCTGCACTAAAGTTTGCTTAATTTTTCAGCACCTCCTGACATTGTGCTCTCTCTCTCTCTCTCTCTCTCTCTCTCTCTCTCTCTCTCTCTGTTGCAGAACGTTGCACTGGCCACCAAGATTAATAACTGTTCCTACTTTCTGTTTGCTCTTCATCTTTTTATTTTGTCTTTATTTTTTTTACTTAACCACCTGGCACTGAACGTTTTCTCTCTCTCTCTCTCTCTCTCTCTCTCTCTCTCTCTCTCTCAATCAATCGCACATGCCTGCCAATATTAATCACGGCATCTCTTTGTATTTGTAGTTCTAGTTAATAATTATTAAATCCCCAATGGTAGTGTAAGATTCATCTCCCCGATAATCGTCCGGCAGACGGAAAATAGGAAGGTAGTCTTCCATAAATTTTAGGAGACGATCCTGAAATTTTCGTCTTCTAAAGAAAAGTCAAGCGATTTTTGAGTTGAAGTGAGTAATATCACTAATCCTGTCGCGGGAACTCCTTGTTTATCCATGAAATCTTAACGCATCTCTCTCCTGCATGGAATACTTTTTATGCCATTTCAAAGCATAAATGAAGATCAGTCGTTTATGTATATAAAAAAGGAAAATCTCTACGTATCAGTTCGGTACCTTTTATGTAGTTTTATCGCCTGCTTATATTTTTTAGTCGATTTAGCTTAGACCTTACAGCTTGCCTTTGTTTTGATCATCTTTTATTTATCTGGCGATATCTCTATGGCCTGAAGTGTTGTTTTTCTTGGTTTCTTTCTTCAGGACAGATTAACCTCAGCTGAGTTTAAAGGTGTATAGTTACAGTAAAATGGAATGGATGAGATCATATCAGAATTGATGTTAAAATAGAAAAAGGGATTGCAGTACACTGGAATTGATAGTAGAATAGAATGAATTAGATCAGAACAAAGTAGACTTGAACATAACTCTCTGTGAACAGAATTAAATGAATTATCTTTGATTATTTGTAACAGAACATGTTATACCAGGGTACGATCGAACCTCGATATGAATGGGCAGAATAGATTCATCAAAAATTATATATTAGAATTATATAATAGAGTATGTCGGCTAAGAATAGACAGAATGGAGCATTGAAAATCTGTTATTCCGTTTCAATTGCGGATGAAAAAGACTGAAAGCGATTAAACGGAGAAGATATGGTGTGGAAAATTCACCAAATTCGTCGAATGTCCTGCATTCAGGGTGATCCGCACGAATGTGCTAGTATAATCGCCAGAGAGAAATTTGTCTGGCGATGATTGGAATCGGAGGAAAAACATACATGCGAGACAGAGAGGGAACAAGGCATAATTTAGCTTGCGACGAGTAGTCATTAGAGAGAGAGAGAGAGAGAGAGAGAGAGAGAGAGAGAGAGAGAGAGAGAGAATTGCTGCCAAGGCGTAGGTAAGTCTGAAGAAAGAACAAGTAATATAACAAGTAATATTCCAGGACACACACACACACACACACACACACACATATATATTATATATATATATTATATAGTATATATATATATATATATTATTATATATTATTATATATATATATATATATATTATATATATATATTATTTATATACATATATTATATATATTTATTATATATAATATATATAGATATATATATATAATTATATACAGATATAGAGAGAGAGAGAGAGAGAGGAGAGAGAGAGAGAGAGAGAGATAGAGAGAGAGCCCGACGAGAGACCGAGAGAGAGAGATCGAAAAGAGAGAGAGAGAGAGACGAGTCAATTTGGCGCGTAGAAATAGCAAGATTAGAACCATAGAAAGGAGTATCAGCATTCCTCCGCGTTACTTACACAAATCTGTAACTTTCAAAACTTGCCAAGAAGCTGCAAGTTAAGTCAGATTAAAGTTTATTTAATTTTTTTCTTTAAGAATTTACTTATTGGTAATTTTTTCAGGGGAAGTTTTCCTATATAAGCGTTGTTACCAGTCGTGTAGACACCTCATTTTTCTTTTATACTTTTCGTATTCCTGTTTGTGAGTAGCCTCATTTTCAGTATTTTAATTTTAGATTTGTAATTATTATTATTATTATTATTATTATTATTATTATTATTATTATTATTATTATTATTATTATTATTACTTATTATTATTATTATTATTATTGTCTATCACAGTCCTCCAATTCGACTGGGTGGTAATTAGAGTATTATTATTATTATTATTATATTTTTTTTTTTTTTTTTTTTTTGCATTGGAAATAAAGCTTTTGGATGAGCCATTCTTCACATTTAATTATTTTTATTACAAAGATATATGGTTTCACTGCAAGTCTGTTAAGACAGAAGTTGCTAGCCTTAAGTACTCCCTTCTTTTTTGACCCCAGTAGACGGTATTACCCATTTGGAGTTAATGTTGCTGGTGGAATGATAGATAGGCCTGGAGTGATCCATAAACCTAGCAAACATGATTTGTTTCTTCATCAATTTTGGCTAATTGCACCCAACAAAGGTGAGGAGGTGTGGTTGCCCAACCCCTACGCGCATATATATTGTATGTATATATATATATATATATAATATATTTATAATATATAATCGTTATATATATATATATATATATAATATATATATATATATATATATATTATATATATATATATATAATACATATATATATATATATATATATATATATACATATATAATCTATATATAATATATTTTCATATATGTTTAACCGTAGGGGAATTTATTCAGACGATAAATAGAATTTCCGGCCGACGGGCACGAACCATCGACATCTTCAATTCCAGGACTGGCAGTGAAGCCTTAGCCAACCAGTCCTGGAATTGAAGATGTCGATGGTTCGCCCGTCGGCCGGCAATTCTATTATCGCTGAATAAATTCCCCTACGGTTAACCATATATGAAAATATATTAATTCCGAGGTAGAGCGAATTAGATATTAAAGGACATTTGTAGCTAGATATATGTATATGAATCACGTTAATGTGATATGACTTATATATATATATATATATATATATATATATATATATATATATATATATATATGTGTGTGGTGTGTGTGTGTGTGTGTGTGTGTGTGGTGTGTGTGTGTGTGTGTATGTAGATATACATATATATAATATATGAATTTCTATCACATCACCGTGATTCATATACGTACATGCATTAGCTACAAATGTCCTTTAATATCCAATTCGGTCTACTTCGGAATTAACATATTTTCATATTATGTTAACCGAAGGGGAATTTCTTAGATTATTTCTTATGTCTATATATTTAGTTTTGCTCCTCAGCTTTCATGTATTACTTTTACAGCTCAATGTTATCTTTCTGTCAGAATTTCCGTTTCGTTATTCTTTCATCCTGTCATTGGTTTTCAGCTATTCGTTCTGACGTTCTTTCTTTCAAGTATTTTTGTTTTTGTTGATCTTTCTTCCTATCACGTTTTCTCTCCCTTAGTCCCTTTGGTATTTTGCTGAATTATATATTTCATTGTACATGTATTCTTCCTGTGCTTTTAATTTTCTGTAACGAAGACTATTGAGATGGCTTTTTGGCTGTGGGTCCGCCCTCAGATCTTAAAAGCTACTGAGACTAGAGGGCTGCAAATTGTTATGTTGATCATTCACCCTCTAATCATCAAACATACCAAACTGCAGCCCTCTAGCCTCAATAGTTTTATTTTTATTCAATTCAAGGTGATAGTTAGCCATGATCGTGTGTCTGGCACCGCTATTGGTGCAAACAACACAGGCCACCACCGGGCTGTGGCAGAAAGTTTCATGGACCGCGGCTGAAAGTTTCATGGGCCGTGGCTGAGAGCTTCATACAGCATTATACGTTGTAGAGAAAACTCGATTGCATTTTGTACTTGTTTTTTTCTGTTATGATAACCAGTGTTATGATTTTGTGTGTATATTGGCGGTTTTTGGAAATGCATTAATGAATTTTGTTGTCGGACATTGATTGGATCCGATATTTGTTGCTCAGTAAATGCGATTACTAAAATTGACAATTGATTTTTAAGTGGAACTGAGTTAAATATGCTTGTTTTTTTATTGTATACGGTACTCGATTGATGACTGTTATTTGCCCTTGTAATTAGATTGTAATGGTACAATTATATGCTGCTGTTTAATGTACAGTAGTTAATGAAGTTTAATGTCCGTGGTTAAAGATGCAGTAATTATTTTATTGATATAATAAACTTTAAATTGAATGTACATGGAGTGAAGACCATTAATCTCATTATTCGAAGGACATGAAGTCCTTAGAACTTCATCTTCAGAACCAAAAGTTCCTTGTACAGTTCATTCCATTGAAAGTATATTTCCTTTTAGTTCATGACGACATATACTCAGAAAAAAATATTGTACTGTATATAGAATATCATTTATGTAGGTGTGGCTACCTGGCAGTGAGAGAGCCAACGAACTCCACAATTGTAAGTTTGCGCTTACAATGCCAGGAGTCACATTATAAAATTGTAACTACATACAAAGTCACCTGATTTCCAAGCGCCACCCAGGGACGATCTGGCACCGATATGCTATTATATATATATATATATATATATATATATATATATATATATATATATATATATATATATATATATATATATATAACTTCTCTCAAGTCATTTACATTCATTCTCTTTGATTTTCGTCTAAGGGATCATAGTCATCACTGAAAAGCGTCCTACAGCCAGTCGAAATAAACAACGGAGAGACTTCTGCCCATCCTCTCCCTCCCCAACCCCTTCCTACTGATTTTTTTTCCCTTTTTTTACTTTTATTCTTTAGGCATAATCCGCTTAAAAGACTCCAGATTGTTTGTTTTATGGTCTGGAATTTCCACCCTGGGCGAAAGTGGAGGGCGGCGCTTTCGGGCTCCCTAAAACTCGGCCCGGGTGTTTGTCGGGGCGAGATAAAACTACTGAAGCTAAATGAGCCGAATAATTCCATTTGCGGTGCTCGCCCGCAAAATTTTATTGCCTCCGAGCGCATCGGTATTTTCGGATGAAGCGGCTAAGAGTGGAAAGGCGCGTGGGGTGGGCGGCCGTGGAAGTGGGCGGGAGACGTAGTAAGGCGTAGTGAGGGCGGAATACAAAGAGTGTTGGGCGCCGGGCGGAAATGGCTGTTAATTTCAACTGTTTTCCCTCATTTTCTATTGTCTGTGGCGGTAATTGGTTTTAAGGCAACTTTTTGGCTACAGGCATTTTTTCGGTATTTGGAGAATGTGGCTCGTTCGTTACAGTGCCATTGTCCGGAGATTCAGAAAAACGAGAGAGAGAGAGAGAGAGAGAGAGAGAGAGAGAGAGAGAGAGAGAGAGAGAGAGATATTTTGATAATTTACGCCTACTTCCTTTCAATCCTTTTCATACTTCCATCTGTTCATTGTTGCTTTCAGAATCAGTTTTTCGTACAAGTAATATATTTAGTGAGTATTAACTGAATGATATTCTGTATTATATATATATATATATATATATATATATATATATATATATATATATATATGTATTATACTTATATATAAAATGTGTTTGTAGTATATAAATATAGTGTGTGTGAGAGAGAGAGAGAGAGAGAGAGAGAGAGAGAGAGAGAGAGAGAGAGAGAGAGAGACAGTCCGATCAGCTAGAAGAAAAATGTAAAAGTAATACTGGTTTGTAAACGAGGATAAGAAAATAAACTCACTGTTACAGAGGCGGAGAAAATTTACATATTTATTTTTTTATATATATAAACAAAGGCAAAGGGACAAACGATGGGTAGGTGGGGATAAAAAGAGAAGAAACACAGGATAGAAATAGCAAGTAAATAGAAATGGCAATTAAAACGACCTCGCTTGCTTTGTTGTGTGCAAGTCTATCTTACAGCGAGTGCTGACATATGTCCTTGCGCAGAATTGACTCTGCATTTTTAGCAAAATTCTATTTGTATAATATATAGCACATGAAATGACTATGTGGGGTAAAAGGCACGTTGTAGTACCTGACCTTCAGGTTTTCACGCTTTTATGATTAATATGCCGTTCGCTTGATATATATATATATATATATATATATATAATTATATATATATTTATATATATATATATATAATATATATTATGTATATATGTATGTATGTATATATATATGTATATGTATATGTATATGTATATGATATATGATATATATTATATATTATATATAATAATATTAATTATTATATAGATATATATATATATATATTATCTTATATATATATGCTTAAAAAATCACAGTAGATACATTTGACTTCATTAAATAAGCGAATACCACTGTAAAATGATAGGTGGAAATCCAAGCGCTTTCGTCTTTACTAAGACATTGTCAAGGAACGAATGAAATACAGTTAGAAAGAAAGTTATCAAAGAGATAATCCAGGATTATCGGATATCACACGCTCACAAACCTAAACATAGATTTAACCCTAACCGAAACTACAACGTATCCATATAGTCCAAAACATGTAAAAACTGAATATATTGATTTTGTTCCTTATATTTACCTACAACTCTTTTCATTATGAAGGCATCAAGTTTAAATAAACCAGACTTAAATTTAGAACATTTCCATTATTTGACTTGAAACAAAATACAATGATATTCCTTTTAACTGTGTCATTGCATGGGATTAAGGCTCTTGCTTGACTTCATTTAATAGGATGATCTAAATCTCTCATATATACGAATATTGCATTCGATATTTGCCCAGTTGTGAAAGAGATTTACCGGTTTGTCACACTTTTTGCTAGGAATTTCATACATGCAGCCTGGAGGATCTTTAGGATAATTTTTTATTACTAAACTCTTGACATTAATATTACTGAAAATAACATTTATGTTAAAAAGCTTTAAAATTCTAGGAATTTCCAAAAACCTTTCATCTTAGGGTAGGTTTAGAATGTTATGCTTACTAAATTCAAGTTTGTCATTATTTAAATAAAATGGTTTTTCTAGCTCTTTTCCATGCCACATCTACAAAAGTCATTGGGTATTTTAACTTTTAATTTTTGGAGGATGAATTAGAACGGCATGATATTCCCTTAACTGTAGCAAACCTCATTAGTTTCATAAGGTTATGTATCAAGGATAGCAAATGTTGCTTTAATGGGGAATTTTTTGTACAAAGGTTTAGCATGGCTATGGGTGATCCCTTATCTCCTGTCCTTAGCAATATTTACATGGAATTTTTTTTAGACAAAATCTCTAGGAATTCCTTAATAATCTCAATAATTTAGTCCCTACTGTAAAATTTGCTGTAGATGAAGAAAGAAATTGTAATAAGAATTTTATTGATGTAACTGTCCATAGAATGATAGAAATTTCACCTTTCACTCTTTCGGAAATCAACTAACATTGCCTTTTTTGTTCATTTCTACTCCAATCACCATCAAAATGTTAAATTCTCAGTCATTTCTGGGATGTTCCTAAGGGCTTTAAATGTCTGTAGCCCGCAGTTTATTGACGCTCAGATTAAAACTATTTATGACATTGCCTTGAAATTTAAATACCCAAGGACTTTTGTAGATGTGGCATGGAGAAGAGCTAGAAAAACATTTTATTTAAATAATGACAAACTTGAATGTAGTAAGCGCATTCTAAAATTACCCTATGATGAAAGGTTTTTCGAAATTCTTAGAATTTTAAAGCTTTTTAACATAAATGTTGTTTTCAGTAATATTAATGTCAAGAATTTAGTAATAAAAAATTCTCCCGTAAGATCCTCCAGGCTGCATATATGAAATTCCTTCCAAAAAGTGTGATAAAGTCTATTACGGACAAACCGGTAAATCTCTTTCACAACGACTCAAAAAGCACCAATATTCTGTGAGAACTGGGCAAATATCGAATGCATTATTCGTACATATGAGAGATTTAGATCATCCTATTAACTGGAGTCAAGCAAGAGCCTTAATCCCATGTAATGACAGAATTAAAGGGAGTATCATTGAATCTTGTTTCATTAAGTCAAATAATTGAAATGTTCTAATTTATTGGTTTATCTAAACTTGATGCCTTCATAATGAAAAGAGTTGTAGATAAATATAAGCAACAAAATCAATATATTTAGCTTTTACATGTTTTGGACTATATGGATATGTTGTAGATTCTGTTAGGGTTAAATCTATATTTAGGTTTGTGACCGTGTGATATCCGATAATCCTGGATTATTTCTTTGATTTTTAGCCTTTTGACAATGAACCATCTGGTATTCTTAATATTTTTTTTTACCTGATAACTTTCTTTCTAACTGTATTTCATTCGTTCCTTGACAAAGTCTTAGTAAAGACGAAAGCGCTTGAATTTCTGCCTATCATTTTCCTGTGGTATTTGCTTTTATATATATATATATATATATATATATATTATATATATATATATATATATATATATATATACACACACACAAGCACACACTAACTATAATATATATATATATATATATATATATATATATATATATATATATATATATATATATAGTGTGTGTGTGTGTGTGTACGTGCTTGTTTATACCATAATAGAAATACCCGATGTTTAAATAGACATAAGGGTATGAGCCATGCATATCTGCGAACCAAAATATATTTTCTGAGGAATAACGACTGTGCTATTGTTATCATATCCTTGTGTATATCAGTTTTAACGCTTGCCTTGATTCTCAGGATGCCATTTTCAGCGTTAACGTAGCATGAATCATTCACGGTTGTTTTCAACAGACTGACAGTGGTGGTGAATTTATGGAGATCATTTGTTTTTAACTTGACCAAAAAGACTAATTTTGCCTCTGAAACGTTATTAACTGTAGATTATTCAAAACCATGAAAAGGCTGTTTTTACAGAGTTGAAGCTTCTCATTTAAAGACAAAGGAAAACGGCCAAGTAAAGATAAGAAGAGTAATTACTATAGGAGAATCAAATGTAGATCAAATAAATTGAAAGTGGTAGATGTCAGATGAAACCAGGTGAAAGGAACGATAGCTTTCCTGTAAGTTTTCGAACATCACTCACGTACAAATATCAGCTTTCATGACAGTTAATCAAGAAGACTATAGCACCGGCCAACGAGCCTGAAGATTTCGGTTTCATGCCGTGGCAACCTACCTAAACGTTTAGGGCTCCATAGTAAAACCTTGAGGCTCGTTTTACAGTAAAGGGCGGTGTGTCATCGTTTTAATAATTGCCCACATTTAGGTCTTATTAATTATATACCTCCACCCAGTAAATAATATTCCTTAAATGTAGTTGTACTGTACGGAGGTGAGGAAGGATTGTGGTGGGGGCGCGGAGGGGGAACACAGCAGGGTAGGTCGGATAACCTTAAACGGCTAGCCATGCCGCTATAGATCGTGTAAG
>NC_087206.1:33027870-33060370 GCF_015104395.2 Macrobrachium nipponense
TAGCCCACATGCCCTGCTCCACCCCTGCTGTTACTCTACACAGTCGTCTGCTGTGATACTTATTTTATTGCTTAGGATAACATTGGTCAGAGAGGATAGCTACCCATGTTCATTTGTGTTTCATTTTTCTTTTTCTTTTTTTTGTATGTACATATATTTGACCGTTTCTGTATGCACCTATGCAATTACTTGCACAGATCTCGCTGAATAATTAGTTTTCTGTATCTGTTTCTCTGCTGAATAGACAAAACAAACTACGAAGTAGTAAGGTTATCCCAAGATCGTAAGTAATATAATGTGTTATATAGGTTTAATAGCATATTCCTTTTGGTTAAAGTGAAAAAAGGGCGAGAGTTGATTCGATTCAAATGTATAATTGAAAATGTTTCTATCAATCTTTAATGTATCATTTTCTTATCTTTTCAGGTCTAGTTTGTCTGGCTCGGAAGAAATTCGTCGAAATATCTGCAGTGGATTAACTCAAGCTGATGAAACTCGAATTTCGACTAGTCCAGCCTCTTCCGCCTACGCCCCTTCTTCGCCTTGAAATCACTTTACAAATCATTTAGTTAAGAAAGAGTAACTGGATTTTCTCTTCTCACGCAAAAGGGCTTCTTAACTGGTCCCCCCCAAATGTGCAGCCAGGACGGCAGATAGCTCATGGCGTCCCTTGTAATCTGATAATGACTATTTTAAATATCCGCCGTCTAGTGCTTTGAGGAATGAGAACTTAGATTCTCATTTTCTTTCCCCCTTTTTCACCCCTTCTTCCTTTCGGTTCTTTCCCTCCTTTTGCTAAAGTGAATTGCAAGTTCCTCTCCAACTAGAGTCGGTGCCCCTGGAGATTAACATCCTTTTCCGTTTAACGAGAACCTTTTAGAGGATAAAGTCCATTCTCTTAGTTACGTTATCAGCTCATGTTCAAAATGAAGCTCAAAGAACGCGTCGTCATCGCTGTCATGACGGGACTCGTCCTCCTGACGGTTGTGCTCGTCCTGGATGTCGAGACCCGTCTCTCGTCCGGAGACCGACCGCGCACTCCAGCCCACGCCCGCGTCCAGTATGCCTTTCACCAGAGGCACCTTCAGAAAACCAGCAATGGGTCCCGGGAGGCGTCTCTCTTAGCCGCTGCATCGGCTCAACATAGCGCCGGAAATGAGGATCCAGCCCATGCCCAGCAGGCGGCTGCCGAATCTCTCTTGGGTGTCGGCGCTACCAACGAGCGCGAAGAGCCGAAAGCCACGCCCACCGTCCCGCCTGACCCCTACACTGACCTCTATGAGGCATCACTGAAAGTCGAGAACATCAGCAAAAGGAACAGAAGACGGCGGAAGCACTGGAACCCAAACTTGGGAGAACTCCTCGGCATCGAAGCAAGGTAGGACAGACTGGGTTACTGAAGTACTCTCGGAAATATATAATATATGAATAACTGTTTAAGAATAACTTGCCTGTTTTTAATAAAATCTGAACTAATCGGATATCGAAGTGGAGCTTGATAGGGAGTGATTAATGAATGTGCATCAATGTCATTTAATTTGACGTGCTGAAATTATTATTTTTCGAGGTAAATTTTAATGAGCATATTATGATAACTAATTTTAATAACCGAGCTTTTTATTGATTGTAATAGCCGTTATCTTTGTACAAGTCTTGTGATTTTTGTGAACATGGTAAGTTTTTGTTTCTGCGTTTTATAAATCATTGTATGCTTAAAACACTTTTCCGTTTCCTATGGGTAGCAAGCTTTCAAATAGTGATAATTAATTAACTCCAATAAAAAAATACTTTAGGAGATTCATAAGCCTTTCCCATCAGAATGATGGCTGTTGCGGTTTTAATGGCTTTCCTTGGAGAGTTAGGGGTATTGAAGTTAGGAGGCCTCACATTTTATCGAAATTGTGTATAGGGGTATGCTCTTAAAATATACGTCAGGGCGGAGAAGCCTTTTTCTTTTAGAAATTATAATAATGATTATAATAATGTATATGATGATGATATTATTGTTATTTACTATTACTTTTATTTTTATTATTGTATTAGCTTTGTTTCGCAGATAAGTATGGTTGACTAATACTGTCTTAGAGAATAAGCTTCCCTCTTCCTTTATCTGATCTGTGCTTTGTTGCATATTTCTAGAAAAAAGGATTATCATCATATTTAAATTAATTTCGGAATAGACAAATTTAACGTGTTTCCCATAATCACATCAACGGCGTATAAGTTAGTAGTTTATATGACACCAGTTTCTAGATTTCAGTAGAAATATTTAAAGCATTAAAACAAATTAATGTTACGGACAGAAAACTTGTTATTCATTTTGATATAATCCGGTTTCGTCGTACCTATGTTAATGCCACCGACCGAAAGCAGTGTTATTCAGTAACGTACTCTTTTAGGGCCGCACGTCGATTTTGCCCCATGAATTTCCAAGTGCCATTAAAACAGCCGTGGCCAAAACTTTCTTGCGGTCGTTTGTGTAAACAGCGTCCTTATTTATTAGCTGTTTCCCGACAATACCGGTGGCACGTGGGAGTGAAGTATTGCACCGGGTGTGAACATTTTCGGGCCTTCCTGTTGCGGCAAACGATCCCGAAATGATTTGTCTCCTCTTCGAAATAATGCAGCTGTACATTGTCCAATCGTGTTGGTCCCAGTCGCTGCTGCAGGCGATGGCAGCGTCGTAAAATAACCGTCACTCTACCTATGAAGGCATCGTCATAAAACCCTGGCTATTCATTTGCTGTCGGGTGACGTTTTGCGCGCGCGCGAAAGTGTATGCGTCCTTGCGTGTGAAATGTTTTTTTTTTCCTCATGCCTGACTCAGAATGGATCTGAATGCAATAGATTTCAGCGAATTGTAATAAACCACGTTGAACCTCCGTAAAGTGGATTTTAATACTTCAAGTGTATCTTTTCTTCAGTAGAATTGAGGTAAAGTAATTAGACCATAGTCCTTCAGTAGCAAATCCTACCACTCAAAAGCAATTGATTACAACACATCAAAGGATTTGCTAGACTTTAGAGGATACAAATGTAAGGTTTTAGGTGAAACTCCCAGCTCATCCATAAATGGGATGATACACTATAGCTGGTGGCGTCCAGCATCTGTGGAATTAGTTATCAAATCATCCGTCGTGTTCATTTTTGAACTGAAGGCCGAAACCTCACTGGTTCTATTTGGACATTTTCTTCATATACTTCTTATTGTGGAAACCTGGTTCTCAGAGTATTCAAAACGCTCGGGAAAGCAAGAAGCTAATGATTCCGTGCGATGCAATATAGTTCAATTTATGTGTTCTACTATTCCTGTACATTATTGCTCAACACAAACACACACACATATATGTGTATGTATTATATATATATATATATATATATATATATATATATATATATATATATAATATACACACATATACACACATATATATATCTATATATACATATATATATGCATCTATATATATATATATATATATATATATATATATATATAGATATATATATGTCTGTGTATGTGTGACCTCAAGAGGATTCTGTCAAGGTATATCGATCGAAATGTTATTAAAAGACAGCATGTCACCGTGATTCCAACAGTAATTACTGGCATAGTGTTTTCATTTCAGTATAGCATTTGGAGGGAAAAAATCGAATATAAAGAAATGGCAAAATAAACGCCAAAGAAAACAACGGAATATAATGCATAAGAGCAAGAACTGGTGGATGCACGGGTGAATGAATAGATGAGCAAGGAAAGAAAAAGAGAGTAGATAAATATATATCAAAGTGAATGAATGAATAGGTGGTTATAACAGAAAACAGCAAAGACTCTCAAATCGAATTAACAGGGCGGCATTCTGAGTATCTTTTAGAGGGTTCTGATTGGTTCCTTTGTTCTGAAGAGTTACCGTTTGGGGCTTTGGGCAAAAGCCGCCTCCAATTGCTATTTTTGCTCCTCTTGTTCGATCCCAGTCGATGAATAAAATTTCGCCATGTTTATTTTAATTAAATTTTCATTTTCATTATTGAAATCAGGTCACGGGGATGGCTTTGTCTTTTTTTCTTTTTCTGGGAAACGTCCTTGTCGCTGAACTTATTTTCCCTCCCTGGTCTATTGAAATCGGTTTTCTAGAAGGTGAAAACCTCTTTTAAGTTCTGTACGAATGTTGTCAAGAAAATACTGTAACGAGACAAGATGTACAAAAACGGTCGGGCTCAAAGTAGCGTTTTCAATTTTCTTCCTCTCAATTCCTTCTCCTAATCCTGGTACCCTTCCTCCTCCTCCTCCTCTTCTTACTTGTCCGTCCTTCTCTTTTTCTCATGAAAGACGACGGGATTGGCAACCTAGAGCGATTATCTGGCTAGATTTGGCGTTAAAGAAAAAGGAGCACAAAATGAGAAAATTAATACTGGGGCCGAGAGTCCCTGATTTACGATGACAAGTGTTTAGAAATTATAGAAAATTAAGTACAAGCATTCCGAAGATGTTATTTAGAGGCAAATGGTCGATTTTCACTTAGTATACAATGTGGGGCTTGGTGACCTGAGGGGTGGTACGAGGACACCTATAAAGTTATCTTTCCTCTTTCATAGGTATCTTTAATATTTTCTTTTTATTGTTATTGTACTTGTTTGTCGTCGCTGTGTTTTAAGGTTTTCTCCCTCATATGTTTACTCTTTTTTGTGAAGTGTACTTTTTAAGGTAATACGTTTTTTCTTCTTTTTGCGCGATTCGACTCATTTTTACAATGCTGCAACAACGTGGCTGATGATGCATGGATCATCTTGTGCTAAGAAATTGTAAAATGGTGCATAGACGGCGGTATATCTTCGAGTTGCGGAATCTGCGAATGAGAAGGGATGAGCATGACAATATCATGAGAGCGTGTCAAAGTTGGGCGAGGCTCTGTCGTATTTATATCTTATTTATATGTTTTATTACTGTTTTTTCGACTGTTCTCTCCAGTACCTTCTTTCTCGTTGCTGCATTTTCGTTTTTTTTTTCTTTTTTTTTTTTTTTTTTTTTTTTTTTTACTTAAGCCCCGGGCTAGTTTAAGTCACGAGGTTTCTACTCCATTGGAATTGGAGCTCGTTTTTTTCATTTCTTCTTTCTTCGCAAAGTCCATAATCCAGTTGCATAAATATTACATTATGCTCATTAAAACTTCCTTCAAGTTTGCATTCTCGTTGAACCCACCCCCCTTCCAGTGTATCTTTAGTAATGTTATCATTATGATATTTCTGTTCTTTTTAGTATAATTCATCTTATTTACTTTCTCCAATGGGGTGCCTCGCGCATAGGGACCGGGGGACAACCCGAACGAGCTGTAAGGAATGTAAGGTCCGACTAATCTAGTTTCTCACCTTATTCTCCGTCTTCTTCTGACATTTTCTCCTTCTCCAGCCCTTCTCCTTCTGGCATCCTTCATCCCCCCCATTCCTCCAGTTCCCGCCATCCACACGTGTCAGTGGAACATTCACTTAAATCTCGCCAAAGGCAGCGACAACTCGGCCCCATTTTTCGCTTTGCATGTAAATATTTTATGTAAATGAGCTGGCAGGGAGTTCGAAAAACGCTGCGAAATAAGTTAAATTAGGATATAAAACGGAGTTGTAATGGTCTCTCTCTCTCTCTCTCTCTCTCTCTCTCTCTCTCTCTCTCTCTCTCTCTCTCTCTCTCTCTCTCTCCAGGAGCTCACGTTCTGTGTTGAGGAAGGTAGGAGTGAAGTGAGTTGGGAAAGGTGAGGTAAGCACTAGGAAGTTAAAAAAGTTAGTGAAAAGTGAATTGGGAAAGGTTAGGTGAGAAGTGTACAAGGAAGTGAAGAAAACAAAACGAGAAGTGAGGTGGTTAACAGTTGTGAGTAACACAAGAAGTGTAGGTGGGTGATGAGAAGGGCAGTGGAAAGTTTGAAAGTGTACAAGGGAAGAGAATAAGCAGACGAGAAGTGTATACGGATGGTAAGGAAGTGCAAAAAGTAATGATAAGTCAGATGAAGGGAGAAGGGAAGAGGGTAGGAGGTGGAGATCAAGTTTTCCTAATAAATCGTTCTAGATTTCAGGATAATTATTATCGCTATTGCTACAGTGAACTTCGTATCATCGTCATCACATTTGTTACTGTAGTTTCAAAGACATAATTAACGTTTCATTATCTATACCAAGCGCCGAGTGCACTTGGCAAAAATAAAGAAAGCTTACTCTTTGCTTACTTTGCAGAGAAGCAAAGTTTGACAGACGAGATGAAATTAAGCTTTGGTGTCCAAATATTTTCCCAGGCGAACACTTTCTTCAACCTCTTGGTGAAGGACGTCTCCAAAAGCATTCCTTTAGACCTGGAGCCTCCTGTGCAGTTTATGAAAACGACAGTCAGATTACGTTTACATAATTTTTATATGTTTTAGAGGAAACTACACGCCGATGGCAACAAGAATTTTATACAGAGAGAGAGAGAGAGAGAGAGAGAGAGAGAGAGAGGAGAGAGAGAGAGAGATAAAAGAACACAAACATGTCAAGAAAATCGATAGTGGTCCCCCGAAAATCAAGAATCGAAGTTTCCCTTTTCATGACAAATATGGAACTGCCCATAACCCATCGTAACATCAGAAGAATCAATGGTATTTTATGGAATTTGGTGATATGATGACTGTATATCGTTGACGTATTCGGTTTTATTCTAACTTGAATATTGAAATCTGTATAAAAGCTTTTTTTTGTGTAAATTGTGCTCAGTTTCGTTATTTTGCACTGAATTATTGTAATAGTCATAACCATGACTAAATTTCGTTCGTGTAAGTTATGTTATATCAAAATTTAAGCATTCCAGAGTCAATTAGAAATCATAATATTATCATTGTATGTAGAAGAGATGTCAGATTGTAGGAAAACCATTTCTTATAACTAGCTAGCACTTAATAAATTATGTAATGTAAAAAACCTAACTGAATTACATTTCTCTAATAAAAACATTTGCTATCAGTTGGAAAGGAAATCGATCAACATTAAGGGATCTGAAAAGAGAAGGAAAATAAGAGGGGTGGGGGGCCCAAAAAAAACTGTGCCATATCTGATCTAAAAAAAAAAAAGCATTTTTCCAGCAGCTTTACCAGCTGCAAAATGACGAACTCGCAGTGATAAATTTTCATACCTTCAAATCACCTGCGATTATTGTCTCCCTAAATGTCACCACGTAATTAATATATAATTTCTAGAAACTTTTCCCTTTTTATGGGAAGCGATGAAGTCTGGGTAAAATTGCCAAGATATTTACTGGAACTGGGCCAGAATTCTCTCTCTCTCTCTCTCTCTCTATCTCTCTCTCTCTCTCCCCGAATACCTATATATATGTTGTATATATATATATATATATATATATATATATATATATATATACTATATATATATATATATATAACATATATATATATATAGTATTATATCTATCATATATATATATATATATATATATATATATATATATGATATATATATATATTACACATATATATATATATATATTCTATATATATATATATATATATATTAATATATATTATATATATTAAATACTATATAATATATATCTCACACTTAGGATTAATTCGTTTGGCTGAATTCCCCCCCCCCTCTCTCTCTCTCTCTCTTCGTCTCTCTCACTCTCTCTCTTCCTCTCTCTCCTCTCTCTCAGAAATAATGGATGGAAACTAGAACTGAAGAGGTGCAACACATCCCAAAGTGGGAACCTCTTTACATACAAGATACGTGACAACATGGAATAAACTGTCACCAAAAGTTGTAAACAGCGACAGTGTGGAAGAGTTTAAAAGAAAGCTAGACAGAATCATTAGGACACTGTGAATGCACAGTAAAACCTGCTCCCAGAGATAAGTGAGAACACGATGTCACCTCGGATGGACTAACAAGTCACTGAGACATCCTAATCCTAGTAACTCCTTGTAGCTCTCTGCCAGGATGTGTGTTTGTGCCTACGTACGCTAGTAGACTGATTACCCTGCATGAAGAGAAAAAATGTCCTTGTTTAAAAAGTCGACATAATCCTCAAATCATCCCGGGTGTATTGTAACCCACGTTCACAAAAGTCAAGCTATCTTTTCCCCTCTCTTTGCCGTGCCCCAATCAGAACTGCTTCCGAAGGGAAGGAGCCAAATAATCAATCCGCCCGTAGGAACGGCAACGAACTTCAGGGACCTTTGGAAAGCGACGACAGAATATGAGGCTCATTTGGGAGTGTGGCTCCTTATTTTCGATGGCACTTCATCGCAGGAATCGTGCTGTTTCCTCTCCGAGCCGACGTTTAGACTTTCCTCCTCCTCCTCCTACTTCTTCTTCTTCTTCTTCTTCTTCTCTTCTTCTTCTTCTTTATCGGTGTGTGTTCGTAGTCCTTGTTGTTACCTATTGCCGCCACACAAGATTACTTAAGGCCTAAAGTCTGTTAAAGTTTGTAAGCCATTTATATTCGAAATAGGTTTGCTAACCCCAGAATCATACTCAAGTTATGGGACGATTGAAAAGAAATAGTGAGAGAATTGTATTTTACAAATCATTTAATGGAAATGTATAATGATGTATTACCTCGTTTATTACTTTGGAGACTAATTTAAGAAATTACTTTTAATTTGTGCCATTAAGTGTTAAGGGTTATTTTTGCTAATTACTAAATATAATAAAGAAATAAAAGTCATTATTTGATCAGAATAAGATTATCATAGAAAGTGGTTGAATATCAACCAGGAAATGAATAAATGATATTGTGCGAACATTTTCAAGACTTAACAGAATCACAAAAAGTTCCAGAACAAAGGGAACTACACAAATTTCACGACTAAATGGAACTATATAAATTTGAAAACCAAAGAAAAATAATATATAAAAAATATTAAGATAGAATACAAGAAGGCATTACAGCAAACCATGTCGGTCAGTTTCGCGGGGTTTGGTACGTAGTGGACAGTACATTACTATCCATTTTGCTACCGACATGAATCTTATAACGTTAACCCACTTGCTGGGAAGCGCTTAATAGCCTCATCATTACGCTTATTATTGCCATTGAATCCTGGCTGTTTGTCGTTGCTTTTTTTATGAAATGTTCAGATAGATGAAGTGGAAGAGGTTCTCAAAGGAACCGCCTTAAACTCTTATCAGCTCAGCACAAGAGTATTTGCAAGGCATAGGTGCGACCAGTGAAGAAAGGCTATAAATGAGCGAGAGATATCTGTGCTCCATAATTGACCTAAAACGCCTCGTATCCTTGTGGGAAACCGTCTATGAGTGATTAATTGAACAAGATTTAGAATAGTTTTCAGAGAGAAAAAGAGTTCGCTCTTACAAATGGAATGGCGGACAAAAGCGAATACAATGCCTTCTGCAGATTGCAAATTCTAACATTAGAACATTAGGCAATTAACAGGGCCCTTCCCAGACC
Source organism: Macrobrachium nipponense (assembly GCF_015104395.2). Lineage (NCBI taxonomy): Eukaryota > Metazoa > Arthropoda > Malacostraca > Decapoda > Palaemonidae > Macrobrachium > Macrobrachium nipponense. The sequence continues at coordinate 33,037,316 of NC_087206.1, forward strand.
CCAATAGTTCCAACGCAAGGCACCGGCTGAGATTCGATATTTGATACGGGGGGGCGTTTAAAAAAAGCAAGGGCAGAAGAGAAAGATAATGTTAAGACTCTGTGATATAAATAGTTTCGGAGTGAGAACCCTGGAGGAAAACCATTGAGTGACACCACTGCGACCATTACTCACACCACAATAATAACCTGTCGCAAAGAGCATTCGTCTCTTAGTTACTCGCGTGTGTATTATAGAAACGAAATTTAAATTTTGAACTGCAAAAGAGCCAAGGGGAGTTGAGACATGACGTGCGATTTATGCATGAATTCCCCACTGTGGAGAGGCAGAGAGCTGCGAGTAATCCTCCTTGGGGTGTGCATGCAAGTAAAACGAACGACCAGGTACTTTCCGACAGATAAAATAAATTCCTCGACGTTTTTCAGTCTCTCCTGTCCTTGGCCTGGCAAACGCTTCATTGAAGCTTAGTGTGTCAGCAGCCTTTCAAATAAATTCAATTTCCGTAGAACGATAGCTATATGGAATAAACACAGGATAGTTACTGCATAAGTTCATGATCGTTGAAGAATGTGAGCAATGTATATCCTCTTAAGGAGTGATTTATAATTTGCAATAACAGATAACGAAAGAACTCATTTGCCTATAGACTTATGCAAACCATATAATATATATTTATGTATATATGTATATATATATATATATATATATATATATATATATATATATATATATATATGTATGTATGTATATATATAAGAGAGTAGGAAGGGAGGGGGAGGAGCGAGTTAAACTTAGATTACCGAGGTAGGTCGTTCAAGTCAAATGGCGTAGAATGATTTCCGCGTCGGGAGAGGCAAGATTGCTACTCCGGCATATGGAATGAGAGAACATTAAATGCAAAAGGGAAATGTTGTGAAGTCTCCAGAAAGTATATATTTTGAGTTGAAAGGTCTTCAAACGAAGTAGCTCGTTTAGAGTGATTCTGAGTGGCGTTTGGCTCGGAGAGAGTGACAAGGTACTCTATTGGAGGTAGATTTGAAGGTGGAAAATAAATTTTTTTTAGAAAAGTGATACTGGCATCAGGTAGGCTTCGAAAGCCCATTTTAAACTTCGTTGCTCCCGTTAACCGTTAACAGTTTCTCGTAGCCCCGATTTTGTTTATTCGCGTTTTCCAGAAGTCATTACGCGCAGTAGCGGTTACGAGAAGGTTTCCTGTCCTAAAATTTCTGGATTTCTTCTGCATATGGGTATTGCTCTGGGAGTAAACCTTTTCGACTTTTGCTATATAAATGAAAAAGAATATCCATATCAACAGCAGGAAAATGCTTTCTTTCTGTCTGAATAACTATCAGAAATCGACGGATTGGTACGTCATACCAAAGCTTGACTCTAATCACCTTATTGTGATAAGAAAAGATCTGCCACTGTTTTCGATCGCTTCGTACTGTCGATTCCTTCACCATTGCGATAGAAAACAGCCCTATTACTTAAGCGTTTAATACCAAAGATGTTGGAGAGGATCGCGGCAAGCTGTCTGAAGATTTGAAGATAAAGATACATCGTGTGTGGAACGGTTAGTCCTGATCTCGGATCCCATAGATTTTGTCGAACGTCGAGTCCATTCGGCAACTTATATCACCGCATAAATATGTCACCAGTAGGCAGTAGCTAAGGTTAGCTGAGGCGTGAGCTAGAAATAGTTCAAGCTTCGTTAAAGACCTACTAGATGTGGGTCAGGCTTTGCGTCCTTCCACGGGGCTGTAAGCCTGTCATTACCTTTTACCCTGATTGACGAAATCATTTTTTTCTCTTATCGTTTGATTTTTTTTTATTTGTTAGTTTCATTTGTACTCTACCACTTCGCTTTGTTCTTAGCTTATGGTTTCCTTTTTCAAATTATGGTTTTCTGTTCTGTTGAAGTCTACCGAACATTTTGTGACCTCTTAAATTGTGAAGGTTTGAATAACAATGCCAACAACAACAGTAAAATAGTAATGATAATTTGGCAGTATTTAGATAAAATAAAATGTTAACTATATTAGTCTACAATATTAGGACAGTAAATTAAGTATTCAATAAAAAAAAACTTTATATCCTCTGCGTGCTCACTTGCATACATTAAAACCACTAATACAGACTCATGTGATTGCTTCAGCGTAAGCGTGAGTACGTGTGTAGTACTCGAAGTTATTTATCGGTATAGAGTAAGTATGAGGTGAATAGTCATTCGATCTGGTATTGAACTACTTTTAGAACATTCACCAGAAAAAAATTCTTTTAACCGTTGACACTTAAACGTCGGTTTTTAAGAGGAATATTTTGTTGTACAAATCAACGAATGAAGCAACAGCCTTGTTATAATGGGAATTTGATACTGCTCTGTGTACACGTCGGGTGTAGGAATCTTTCAGGTGTTATTATATCACAAGTCTTTAATATAATGTACATCTTTTTGAAAAAGGTGTTTTTATTATACTTCCCCCAAAGAATGAGTATGTGCTGGGTGATAACCCCTGAGATGTCCGTTAGTGTTGTTGATGTTGTTGTTTTCTCGAAAGCAGTGTTACACCAACAAATTTTCAGGTTTCGTTATCATCTTGCTATGGAACCTTGCACTATTAGTTAGGTGTTAAGATCAGTGCAAGATTTTATCATGTATGTTCGTTCAACGGTTTATATGAGCTCAAACATGAACCTTTTCGGTTTGAACGGTATTATTATTATTATTATTATTATTATTATTATTATTATTATTATTATTATTATTATTAATTATTATTATTATTTCAGTAGACGAAACCTATCCACATGTAACAAGCACACGAGGGCCTTTGACTTGAAATTCAAGCTTCCAAAGAATGTTGGTTTTAACCTCCCACCGCAGACCCGACGCTGCAGTAGTAACTGATCATGATACAGTGCCAGTGACTTTTCGTAACCCAGGGGGAGACGCGCATCCACGACACTAACCACTATCCCAGTGGACCAGTGTGAAAAAAGGATGGTTGAAAGGCCTCAAAAACAGTTCGTTTCCGGCGAGTTTGGATTCATCAGTCATTTGGCGTCGCAGTGCAATAAGAGCGTTCCGTCTTGAGTAGGTCTTCTTATGATCGTCACAGGGCAGCATTTTCGTGTAGTCCCGTACAAGGAGAGAGAGAGAGAGAGAGAGAGAGAGAGAGAGAGAGAGAAAATGGTGTCGTGTGTTGTAAACGCTTTAATTAGGGAGAACCTAATTTACTCCAGCTTCTTCTGATGCTGATTTGGCGAGGGTGGGAGTTCCGAGGGGGATGGCCAACATCCAGAAATATCGGAACAAAGTAAATGTTCTTACGTTTGTTAAATCAAACCGTTTTGTTTCCATAGTTGGCTTTTCTTCTGGCTAGTATATGTATAGATGTAAGCATCATTACGTAAAAAATGACTTGATTTTGCGTTAGTTTTTTTTACTCTATTTTATTTTATTATTATTATTTTTTGTAAGATATAGGCCGCTGGGACAGGCAACGCAATGCTTTATTTGATGAAGGCTTGAAGAATTCGGGGAAAAATGACAAGAAAAAGTATACGATTTCACCCAGAAGGAGCAGCCGCACTTGCCTCTTGAGGGATGGAAGTTTAAAAGTCAGGGCAAGAGAGCGAAGAAAAGAGTTCAAAAGTTGGACAGATGAAAAGTAAATATGGAAATAACAAAAAGGCTTCGTGTGTTGTAATAGTAGTGCTTTTCATTATTTAAAGAAAATAAAAATTCTAATTTTCAGGTTTTTATCAACTGAAGAATTCGGCCTCTAGCCTATTATTACGAATAATTACGAATAACCTAAACCGACTTGTACTGTCACAGCCTATCATGAAAACGATTTATCATCCAGTGTTTGTTAGCTGAGCAGTATGCCCAGCTACTTTCCAGTGCATGGTTGCGAATTGAAGCTCCGCTTAGGTCTGCTAGAAACCAAGAAACCACGGTCTCACCGTCGCTATGAGCAAGGGATGGATGGGTCAGTGGGAACCGCAGTTGATTAGCACGAATAGCCAGGACCAAGTTCACTCCCAGAGTAGCGCCCACAACTTCATTCAGCTGTACATGTATATGGGTATGGTACCAGCATCTGCTGGGATCAAGAAAAATGACCCACGAGGAGCGTCCTCGCTCCTAAAGAGAAACCAGAAGGCTATACCCAAAAAGGGAAAAATATTTATGGTGGAAATGTATAACTGTAAATGAGTAAATAATTATTTAGTGTACAGGCACACGCTAATATATATATATATATATTATATATATATATATATATATATATGTATATGGCTATATATATGTATGTATATATATATATATATATATATCATGTATATATACATATGTATAATATATATATATACTTATCTATATATATAAAGTGTTTGTATGTATGCGTGTGCGCGCACGTTGGGGCGCTCACTGAAAAGCCTCGTTTTTCTCTTATTAAACTAAATCAGTAAGTTGTAGCTTTCAACTTTCCTAGGGGCTGATTAATGGCGTAGTATATTCTCGCTCTATCTCTCTCTCTCTCAAATACTCCCCCCCCCCCCCCACACACACACACATATATATATATATATATATTATAATAAAATATTAATAATATTATTATTTTAATTTAATATATATGTATATATGTGTGTGTGTGTGTGTGTGTGTGTGTGTGTGCGTGCTGTGCGTGTGTGTGTGTCTATAAATCAACATTAAACCTTTAACCCCGAAAGGCAGTGGCTTTAGAAAACAGGCAAGACAACGAACGATCAGTGTCACATTGGTATTAATAACTAGAATCAGGTTCATTTGTAAATTATAATCTAACGTGGGTCTAGATCTTCTGTGCATACGTATATATGTATACCGGTACGCTGTACTGGATATGTATTTACGAGTAGGATGCAATATGACAGTATGTTGTTTTTAGGTATTTTTCACAGAATAGTCTCCTCTCCGTTCAAGCAATATTTTTATTAAGAAAACGCTGTTTTGTTACCGGGCGGATAGAAACCCTATGAAAATAAATAGAGAGAGAGAGAGAGAGAGAGAGAGAGAGAGAGAGAGAGAGAGAGAGAGAGAGAGAAACTGGCTTACATTACTGGGGAAGCTAAGATTCTAGTTATTTCATAACTTAAGAATTTCCGCTTCATAGTACAGTATCACATTTAAGGAGAAAATTCACGTTAAATAAATCTATATCCATTTAGTTAAGAACTGATTAATGCCCAGTGTCTTTACATTTTTGCGTAGGCATGTATTTGTGCAAGCGTAATTACCTATATACTTGTAATTATAGGCATGTCTTTCTGTCTGTATACATGTGTTATGCCTTCATAGCACGAACATGTGTTTATGCTTGCCTGTATAATTCGTATGACTGTAAATATTTTAAACCTATGATTTAGCAACCCTTTTAAGAAAATCATTTTAACTAAATTACCTATAAAAGGGATTTGGTCTTTTTGTAAAAAATGTGTACGTTTTCTAACGAGAAAAAGACATAAAATATGAGAAAAAAAAGCATTTAAATCATCAATTTTCTTTCCCTTGCAAAAGGTAACTTTAAAATCACCTTTCTTCAAAAGTTAATGCTAGTCAAAGGCTCTCATTAACTCGTAGGAAGCATTCATTTAAACGCGTTTGAAAATTAATTGGTTGCAATACCTTTCTTGTAGTCGGAAAGTGCAAAAAAATATATATATAACAGGAAAAAAATCCCCTGTTTCTGTGCATACCTGTTATAACACTGAGACATGAAATAAAACTGAAAGTAAAAAAGAGCTTTATGTTAATTGGATTTCGAACGGAGCCCATTATGTATTTTTAAGGTTGGAATAACATTCTCTTGGCCATGCAGAATCTGCGAAAAATTATGATGAAATGCATAAATTATGTCCATTTGCTCTTGATATTTAAAATGTAAACATGCAGATTTGGAGCAGAGATGGGGAGCGGGGTGGGGGGCTAGTAGAGCGAAGGCGGTAGGGCGAGGGAGTGGAAGAGGAAGGTCTGGCAGGTAAGGTGCTGGAGTGAAGGGAGGAAAAAAAAAAAAAAAAAAAAAAAAAAAAACAAAAAAAAAAAAAAAAAAAAACTGCTACATGACGGAAAATGCTAGTGGACAAGAAGACGAAGTTTTCAGTTTCACGAGGATTGAAATTGCACGTCTTTTTCAGCCTTCCATCTTTGCTGGTAGAGGTACGAATTCGGAATGTTATTCATCTCTCTCTCTCTCTCTCTCTCTCTCTCTCTCTCTCTCTCTCTCTCTGTATATATATATATATATATATATATATATATATATATATATCACTATATATATATATATATATATATATATATATTGTGTGTGTGCGTTTTTTGTTTGTATGTGTACTATGTTGACGCGCATAGAGGTTGTGGGGAGTTTTTACTGAGGGTACGAATGTGGCATTGACGTTTCATTTATTCTTCTCTAAAACTACTCCCCCTGTTGGGAAAACTGCTTATTGATGAAAAATAGCTTTGTAGAGTTTATAAAGTTTGAAGTAAAGGAAAGTTAATCTTGCAAAATTAATTTTCGTTAGCAACGGTTATAACATCCCCCCTGTATTCTTAGATGTCACTCAATCAATTATTCTACAAACAGATTATACTTTTTTGTCGTCAAAAACTTCGTGACAGGGAGTAGCATTATTGAATGAAACCGCATTAGCCTTTAGAACCACTGTCCAGTCTTGTTTTGTTTTTCTCACGTTACTACGTAAGAATGTCAGCATATGCTATTTAGTTGTTGTTTTGTTTAATTTAGCCCCATTTTTTATTTGTTTGTCTCCCACCATGCGATTTTGTTTTTTATTATGTGAACACCATTTTGCAGAAATTTCTGTGTAACTTCATGTCCTTTTAGGCATGTCCGTTTAGGCGTGCTTTCTAGGTGATGAATGCGTGCATCATCATCATCATCATCATCACCATCATCATCAATAATAATAATAATAATAATAATAATAATAACTGTAGCTCTTCGGTAGCCATTTTCAGTCCCAGAATGTGTCACTTCATTCTGAGGAAGAAGAGTGAGAAGAAGATTGATGCAGCCATGAATCTCTCTTTATCCGCTTCGATGAGCACGTTATTCTTAACTGCAAAGACTTCTTGATAGCGAACCGATGTCTCCCTGAACAATACAGCAGTATCGACTTTTCGCTTTCTGTTTGTAGTTTTGTTACTTCATTGATAGATGGAAAAGCTGAAGCGGCACAGGTATGGCGACGAAGACACTGTGGTGAGGTTAGGAATATTTAAGAGAGAAAGAGCTGGATGCCGCGATAAATAGATAACGAGAGAGACAGGGTGGAGAAGGACGCTGTTGGGAAGAGGGTAGTAAGAAAAGTACGCGAGTTTGTGTCTTTCTGAGTTGTTCATAATTTATATCGAAGATAGAGGTAGACAGATAGATTTAGAGGAAAGAGAGAGATTTGGAATAGTCCTGGTACAAAGGGACAGGTTGATACGAAAAGCGATAAAAGATAAATGACGGGAGAAAGGGAGAGGAAGATTCAAGAAAACCCGAAGTAATTTATGGCATAGTTGATATCCGGGACGTACGTTCTCCTGAATCCAAAAGAAACTTATTCGGCGCATCGCGTTTTTCCTATTGTAAATGACCCGACGCTTTGCCTCAGAATGAAGAGGTCGCTTCTTTTTCAGATCGATTCAGTTTGTCTTGTTTCTCCATTCTAAATTATTAAGAAATAATCCAGAATTAATACTTATGATTCCAAAACAGTTTGTTTGAGGTTCAGGTTTATTCGTTGTAAAAACAACGCATTTTGTTCATCATGTACACAAATCCGTAACTGGAATTTGTAGTGTACATAGTTTAATGTATTTTATCGTTGTCATTGATAGTTTTGAACGTCAGGTTTTTTTCTTTGTAATTTGACTTGCTGTTTCATAACACTGGCTAGATATCGAGCACACAATTTCCCGTTATTCTTAGTTTCTTAAAAGTGTGATGTATTCATTTCTAGATCAGATGAAGACGTATGCTATGCTGCTGTATACGCGTAAAAAAAAAAAAAACACACACACACACACACAAAGCAAATCAAATGTATAAGTACAGATTAGTCGCTTGTCGTATGTGATACATACCAATAGAATTCTTGTATAAAAACATGCTCAAAAACGATATTATTACTTGGCATTATTAAATACTGTATGTTGCTTTTAGCGGCTTTTCGAATATAAAGCTAAATCGGATTAAGTCAGTGAATGATGTATGAAATCATTCATTATTGAAATGTTGACATCAAAGGTGATGAAGAGAGATGTAGGCTCGTGTACGGATTTTCGTATTTAATCCCTATGTAGACAAAAAATAAAAAAAATAAAAAACTTGGAATGGATACGAAAGCTGTGGGATTAACCAAGACTGGAATCAAGGCGGCGAGTGTGAAGCCATATCTGAAGCCGATTTTTGCTTTTGTTATTTTCTGTGTATTTTCTTGATTCCAAGTAACACATTTCGAGCGTTCGCTTGACTTGGCGACTTGTGTAAATGCATCCGTGTGTTGTCAAAGTTTTTCTGCTTCGATTTATCTTGTACATGGTCTGGAAGGAACCGAAATTGCCTCTTAGTCCAGATCCCCAGTCTTAAGGGCCCCCTCTCACCCCCACCCTCTCTCTAGTAACCCACTCGCCCACTCGCAACTCAAAGAGTTGAGAAAAAATATTAGCACTTTAAGAACCTAAGAGAATTTATTGGAAATTTATTGATTGGATTATATCCTTCAGCTATTTATCAGGTGTCCCAGAAGCATTTTAAATGTAGAATATCTTTTGCTCTATACGACGCACACATGGAAAATAACTAGCAAAGAATGGTGGTAAGATTTTCCTGTGTTAGGAAAACACTTCTCAAAACTCGTATTTTCATTTGTTTTGTAACTATCATCTGTTGCTCATTATTTCGCCATTACGGTTCTGCCGTACAGTATAGCGCATTTCTGTATATAATGTAGTCTGTTTCCTTTTTTGAAATTCCGTTTTCATAGATCCTGTTCTGTACCACTGTCATTCACAACCAGGTGTGCCTACATTATTTTTCCTCACCTGTGAGCTACACCTCTTGTCATGTTTAGGTATGTCTGCTTTCACGATTATCTGACACCATTATATTAATCAACGTTCTATCATTAAGTAATACGGAGTATTATGTGTTAACCAGTTATGCGAGATTTTTCCTCTTGGGATAGCATGATTATGATTATCATCATAATCATGCTATCGATGATTATGATGATAATGGTAACACCACAAATATTTGGAATTACCATTACTAATGCTACCACTGGTAATTACTGTTAATACCATTGTTTTGGGGGGATTCCATTTTATCATTATAAACGACGAGGCTCCTGATTTTTGTTTTGAAAATGTTGTTACTTTAACCCTGCTAATGACTTGTGTATGAAATATAAACTTTAAATACAAAGAAAACTCTAGATACACTAAAAACTGACGCTGCGAGACATGTACGCGATGTCGGGCTCCTCCCACGAGATTTTGTGTTCCTGTGGGCCTCCCAAATGTATCATCGTCCGGGTAACAAATATTGACATCCGAGGAAGGTTAACGAAAATCAAACAGTGCCGTTGCTGCCGCTGCGATGCGAAGGTTCATGTTGGTTCAGGAGCGTCGAGGTGGACATTTTCTCTTCGCCAACGTCTGCAGGATTTTTTTTTCTTTTCTCTATGTTTTATGGTGAGGTGATGTTAGGGACTTTTGTCTTCCTTTCTGGGGGTGGCTGTTTTCTCTTCCCCCGCGTCTGCAAGACATTGGGTAATCAGATCTTTTTCGTTCGTTTTATCTCGTGGGTATGCTAATGATTTCTTTAGAATCATTTACGACTTTACAATTTCTGAATGTTACCAGAATTATTTATTTGCGTATATTTAAGGCTTCAGTTTGAGGTGCGTCTCAGGTTATTAAGCCACAGGAGTGGTGGTTATCGCGTCTGTAACAATAAATACGTATATAATATATATATATATATATATATATATATATATATATATATATATATATACACTACATACATACATACTATACTATATATATAATATATATATGTGTGTGTTTTGTGTGTGTGCGTGTGTGTGTGTGTGTGTATGATGCTGTAAGTATTCATATATACTATGTTTATAGTATTTCAGCCCTCAGCACACAACCTGGGTGTTAGTTTCCAGGCATTCCTGCCTCGAGGCAGCCTCTCATGCCACTTGCCTATAAAGCACTCAGAATGAAGACACCTTTTGGGTCAAGCATTGAAATCGTGCACGATGTCCTTTGGTGCTGCAACGCCAGTCCTTTTCGCCTCTGGCCCACCATGAATTATGCATAATGAAGATATCGTCGACCGGGAAGTCTGGACGTGTAGCTCACTTCCAGAGAACTATCGCCATGTGTGTTTATTATTAATATAAATTTATACAGGATAAATACACAATTATATATGTAAATATGTAGGAATATATATATTTTGTATTATAAAAATGCATATGTACGTATATATATAATTATATGTTATTTATAATTAAAAGGTGTTTTGGGAATATCCTGCCCCACCCATCTCTCGATTTGAAAATTTCATTTGATCTTTGCCATTTCCATGTTATTTTATGCACCCATTCGGATAAAAATTAATAATGGAATTAATTTTTTTTAAGTTATCAGGATAAAAAATTTCCCTTTGACAAATTGATGTAAAAATCTTTTAAGGGTTCAAGCATTTTTTGCTGTGAGACTTCCTCTGGCTCGATGTTTTAGTTTTTATATTAACTGTTAGATGTTAATTGAATGTTCGTGGTGTAGGGAATAAATGCTTATTTTCTTTACTGTATTTAGTGGTAGAGAAACACGCAGTGTCATTGGAACTGAAACGCGCGTATAGTCACACACACACACACATATGTGTGCATATATATAGGATATATATATATATATATTATATATATATATATATATATATATATATAATATGTATGTATGTATATATATATATATATATATATATATATATATATATATATATATATATATATATATATAGGTAAATAATATTGCACTGAGTATAATAGTCTTGTTGAAATAGTAGTAGACTTTAACTTTACCGTAGGCTTACTTAACGTTACATGTTAAATTAGGTTAATATTTCATTATTCATACATTTCAGTTATCTTTTAATACAAGGAATTTTCATCACCACGACATAATAAAGGCAACGAACCATAACAACAACAATAAATTTTGGAGTTACGTATGTTCCTTAGTACTGTTGCCTGTCATGGTTCTAGATTTAAATCACGGAAGGAAGAGACATCCGGCGCACGTTCATTGAGGACTTTGTAGTTCTGGCCAAGAGCAAATGGTGATGGTTCTCTGTACGGAATGAAAAGTGCTTTCATTGTACGACATTAAAAAAAGAACTTATTTTTATTCCTCCTTTACTAAAAGAAATGTTAAGCGGGAGGTCATCGAGACTCTCTACATCTCTACGTTTCAGAAAAGGGATAGGATGATGATGATGATTGTAGTGGATTTTGGCCTCCTACGCATAATATACGCAACACTTAACTGCTCGAAAAAGTGACAGTCGTAATTTTCCATGAGTACCCGAACATACTACGTGATTTCATGAATTCCTATGAAAATCAAATGAACTGAAGGGTGAATAATGAAGGTTTACTACTCGGAGCAAGCGGAATATTATCACTTTTTTCAGCAGCGTTGAGAAAGAATTATAGTTTTCTTCCTCACTGTTGGAAGTATCGTATGCGACATCAAGACTTATATGCACCTACTATGTGTATCAGAGGAGTGGCTTTGATAATGATAACGGTTTACAACGCAAATTATATGAAAGTTAATTTAACCCTTCACAGAATTGCATGAAATAACTCGATCGCCGCTTCGTAGATCAACTTGAGAGAACGGCCGGATCCAAGTACTCTCGCTTCTCAGTACGCTCTCAGTTCAAACTGATTAAAAGAGTCAATACATTACTCGTTCCTAGCAACGGGCTGATAAAGGGATAACCTTGTACTTGTTGCAAACGAAGAGCTCACTCGCCTCGTCTCTGCACTGGTGTTGGTCTCTGGTGAGCCCCTTGTTGTGTGAGAGAGAGAGAGAGAGGGAGGAATTTGTTTTCTGATGGTTTTGGAGCGGTGGGGGATGAGGGTGCGTAGGCTAACGTTGACTTTTGTTGTCATTGTTGTTGTTTATTTTTGTTTATGTTTTGTTGTTGCAGTTGTGGTTCTTTGCTGTTGGCATTTGATTGTTGCTGCTTTTTGTATCTTTTATTTTCTCCTCTTATTTTGATTGTTAATTTATATATTTTGCTGGATCGTGATACAGGTTGAGACTCGTTTAGTGTTTTTGTCTTTTTATCTTGTGCCTCTTCATTTTGGAGGGGAGGACCCAAAAGGGCGACGTCCTCCTATATCTCAGCAGATTTTAGAGATGAGGTTGTTAGCCAAATGCTTTTTTGTATCCATTTACAAGTGGGTTGACTGGTGGGCGGTGGGCTGAGTGCGATCCAAGGACTCAACAAATGTGAACTTACTTTTGCACCTCTTACATGATGCGCTTTTTATGCAGATTGATTCTTCCAAAGGTTGGAGATGGTTCGCCCGTGACGCATTTGATATTTATTATATACAGAGAGAGAGAGAGAGAGAGAGAAGAGAGAGAGAGAGAGAGAGAGAGTTTGTTCCTCAGTGATCAATAGGACTTCATCAGACAGAGCGGCAGTTGCTTTCCTCTTCCAGCTCTCCACAGTAGGCAACGGGTTCTTGCGCAGACACTTTGCAACAGGGACCAGGCGAGCAATTTGTCGAGGAGTTTGCGGTAAATTGGATAGTCTAATTAGGTTACTGGTCGGCCTTAAACTAAAGCTAAAACCGGAATTGCATCCGGATAAACCTGTAAATCCGTTTCCAATGCAGGTGTCCTTGGTCCCTTTCGCTTTTATTGTGTTTTTTAGAATTATTTTTTATCAGACGTAGACAGCTTTTAAAAAGTGCCAGTATCGTAGCTGTTTATGTATTACCATCGTTGTTTCCAAGGGAACAAGCGAAAATTGTCATTGACTAGTTAAGGCTCCACAGAATAAGAAATTCTAATTGCTCTGATATTTATACTTGTTAAGTAAATACGAAGTTTGATTTTACATGAAAGCCATATGACAAACTCTATGAGCGTTTTCATTGCTTAAAGTGTATTTGGATTGGCTAAAGTTCATAAGTACATTAACTTACTGCTATAAATTATTAGTGACAGTATATCTTTTGAAGAGTTCAGATATTGAAGTGAAAGTGGCGAACTGGTGCAGTTGACAGCACTTAACAGTAGTTGGAAGCGTATTAAGTTGAGAATGCTCGCGGGCTGTTTGCAGGTTTAATCGAATACTGAAAAACCACTAACGCTGTTGGCTCTTGAGTCACATCGTAATTGGTTTCATTTTTATTTGTCATTCATAAGCTAGGGACTTTTTAAGTGGCGCCTTCAGGAGGTGGTTATCTTGACAGCTTTACAGTCTTTTAAGTTAAATCTGAAATAATTCCATCACTGCACTGTGCGGACATGAATAAAATGTTCAAAATATTACACGATGTATTATAATATTATATATATATATATATAATATATACACATACATACTTATATATATTAATATTAATTATGTTGTTCTATAGATTATTGTATGTAATGCATACATGCATACATGTGTGTATATATAGAATATATAATAATATGTCTATAATATATATATATTATATCCGTGTGTATATATATATAATTATTAGATAATATATATATATTATATATTTTAAATAATCCTAAAAAAATTATCCCTAAAAAAAAAATCCCTATATATATATATATATTATAATAGGGGGGGGCCAAAAGGGTCAGGGTAGGGGCCACCTCGGCACAGTCACACTAAGCATATGAAGGCAGGCAGGAACACACAGGAATTTGACATTTGACATTTAAAACTACCATCCAATACAAAGATTTCTCTATAATTGGACGGTCAACAACCATAAAGAGCTATTTATTTTAGAGACACTGAAAATTAAACAACTTGTTCCTGTTTTAAATACCCAATCCTCGGCTGTTCAACATCTTGACTTTGTTGTTGTTCTTAAAGCCTCTTATTGTTTACTTTTCGTTTCTGCGTTCTCCTTCAGTTTTACTCTTGACTTTGCTCTGGCAGGTTAGCTCCACTCCTTTAGTTATTTATTATTTTTATATTATTATTATATATATATTTTTAATAAATCCTTGTAGATTAATGCTCAATTCCATGTTTTTTTTTTTGTAACTTGTGTTTTAACTTACTTATTGTGTTTTAAATATGGTCTTTTAAATTGACTTTTCGATAACTATTTTAATTTTATGATTTTTTAAGTTTTTAAAAAATTATTTTATTTACATCTATTGTAGAATTCCCTGAGGATGCAATAATGTATTGCGAAACGTCGGATTAAATGTCAAATGTCAAATTCCTGTGTGTTCCTGCCTGCCTTCATATGCTTAGTATATATTATTATATTAATATATATATATATTATATATAATTATTATATTAGATCATATCTAGTATAATATCTATGTAATATAATCTATATATATCTATATATCTATATATATATATAAATATATAACCATATATAGTATATTTATCTATTTATTAATGTATAATATATATCTATATATATTAATATTCTTATTTATATATATTATATCTATATATATATATATAATATATATTACCTTTGGTTTTACATTTCCCTTGCAAGATTATTAGCAATAGTAGTGCATATAACAATACATCACATGAATGTTTGTACATATATTCTTGAATATATTGTTTACGAGTCGTAAAAAGTAAGATTACATTATAGTTATATATATTAAAATACACCAGTTAGATTTTAACTTAATAAGGAGCTTTACTTTTTTTACTCAGAAAATTCACCCTGAACGAGCTGAATGGTAGAAATGTTCTACAGATTCTTCTCTTTCATAGTACAGAATAGGCAGGTCCCGATGTTTGTCCTGTCGCCGTGGGATTTGGAAGTGGCAGGAGAGACGGCAGAACCCGTCCGCCGGACTTGCTTTGTTTGCACTGTTGGCTGTCTATAACTCCGGACATTCGAAATGGACTGCAATTTGCTCAGAAGCACGAGGTTCAGATGCCATGTGTGTGTTACGGGTTTGCGAAGGTTGCTGTATTTACTGTTTGTGGTTGGTTTATTGTCGATGGTTGTCATAAATCATTATTTTGAATCCTTTGACAGAATTTTGTCGTTGCTTGTCTTTTGTAGGTTAACTGGGAGTAGTCACTTGTGCTTGAATCTGTGCGTCTTTCTTAACGATAATCGCGATTGAAGAATTTGCCCTAATATTCACTTTTTTTATATATTTTCGTGGGTGAGTGAATGACAGTGAGGGAACAGTGTCAGATGAATGAGATCCTCAGTGTGAAGATTACGTCGTTCTTTTGATCAGATAATATTATGATGGTATATGTTTTGAAGGGGTACTGATCTATCTCTCTCTCTCTCTCTCTCTCTCTCTCTCTCTCTCTCTCTCTCTCCTCACATCTGAGGGGTTCTGGATTATTAACAAAACGCGACCATACAGTACCCTTCACTGCCCGGTCCGGGGATCGAACGCAGGCCGTTTGCTTGTAAGTTAGGAGTGCTATTATGGCGTTACGAGGGTAACAGATAGTGTGTGTGTGTGTGTGTGTTAGGGGGGGGGTGTGGTTGGTGTTGTGTGTGTTAGGGGGGGGGCGGGTTGGCTTAGAACAGTTTGCGACTGGGAGCATTGATCTTAAGGAATGCATATCCTTACCTTCTGTGAATTGAACTGAAGCAAGGCAACATACCCATCAAAGATGACAAATGACTTACTGCTGCGTATTCAGCTCTAGTTCTCTTTACCATCCTCATTGTCATCCAGCTGGAATCACTCATCCGTCCTTAGTCACTCATCCACCTTGAGACGCGCGTCGTCGTCCTTTTGATCCATTTACATGTTCAGAATTGTCTCGCTGGCTTCCAGCAGGGTTTGCTGGAGAGGCGAACGTCTCCGGATAATGACACACGCCACGCATATTTTAATAATGACAAAACCCAAAGCTAGACAGTCCTTACGGGAAGCTCCTTATGTCTGAGTATAGCTGCTTAGTATGTCTGAAGGAAAGACTCTAAAGGGGAAAGCCAATTACATGCAGTGAGTTCAATTTATCGATAGGTTGGTACTTCAATGCATTTTGGAGTGATGAGCGATACTGAGAAGAAAATTAATTTTTGGTGCCAAAATAATGTTAAATAACTATAACTGAGTGATGATAGTAATCAACTAGAGGAGGAAAAGATAAAAAACTAAAAACAAGAGCAGGCAAGGAAAAAAGTAGGTAATGAAGATCGTTTCCAGCCAATGAAGTGAGACGAAAGGAAGGTTAAGCAGAGAAGGAACTCAAAAAGGGTGACACAGGTAATAGGTGTTGCGTAGGAGACGCGATTTCGAAAATCTCTTTCCCTAAATATTCGAATCACATATTTTCTTTTCTGACTATACGTTTCCTCGGTAAAGCTCGTATTTTGTCCAAGTTTCTCAAGCCATCTCTCGTATTGATAATATATATATATATATATATATATAGATATATATATATATATATATATATATATATTGTATGTGTATGTATATGTATGTATGTATGTGTGTGTGTATGTATGTATGTATGTATGTATGTATGTATGTATATATATCAATGTGTTTTTAAAGGAAAATCCAGATTTTATTTTATTTCAAGAAACTGGTGTGTGTTGTCAGCTTAGCGAGAGCGAGAAGCTTATTGTAAATTAGTCCAAGGGAATTGCTGCACCCTGGAATGTGGGAGATTTTTATCCGGTGGTAATGAGAGAGAGAGAGAGAGAGAGAGAGAAATGGTTTCACCCAGCCAAAAATAGGTTTTTTCGTTTATTGCGTACACGTGGTGTTTTACGAGAGGTATATCATAGCCAAAAGTGATTTACTCTGATATATGTTCTTGTAAGTAATGATTGCAAATGTCAGTAAAAGTGGCACACAAGCAGCAGTGTAGTTACAGCTAATTAACAGGCTTTTTACCCGGTGTACCATCTTGATCCATGCTTTCTTGATTTGTTTATTTGTATGGTGTTTTTACGTTGCATGGAACCAGTGGTTATTCAGCAACGGGACCAACGGCTTTACGTGACTTCCGAACCACGTCGAGAGTGAACTTCTCTCACCAGGAATACAGATCTTTCACTCTTCAGTGGAATGCCCGAGAATCGAACTCGCGGCCACCGAGGAGGCACGCTAACACCATACCGACCACGCTACTGAGATGTTCCATGCTCTCTTGAGAGCACTTGTAAATGTTTCTTTAATTAATTCTCCTCCGGGAAGAAAGTATTATTTCCTCCGCCAACGAAGTTATAATAAAGCTCATGTTCTGCACGTGTCTGCACCATCTCACCCATAATGAAAGATGAGGATTTCTGACGGACTGTATACTTTTTAGCATCTACATAGTTGTGTTGGAATCCCCTAATACGGAGGTTTATCAAAGCTGACATTTTAATGCTTAAAAGTCATGGTCACTATAAATATCTCGATATTTATATAAGTCATCTGCATGTAAGTAGAAATAGTGAGAAATGGTAAACCCACTAACAATTGTATGTGTTTTAGAGAACACGCGATACAAAAGATACTTTATCGCTATTTTTGGTGAGTTGACGCAGATGGCGGCTAGGCGGTGGTAAATAAGTTCAGTACTGATGGTACTCAGTTTAATTAACCTTCATTTCGTTTCGTTGCCTGTGGCCAGACTTGAAGTTCTCAAACACATGTTTATGGAGATTTTGATTCATGTATATCATCTTTACTGTGCTGCGTATATAATTTGTATCTATATATATATATAATATATATATATATATATATATATATATATATATAGTATATAATATATATATATATATATACATACACACACACACTCACACACACACACCTCTAACGAGAAGTGGCTCTATAGTGGATTAACGAAATGTGGTCAACCCTACATTGATAGTTAAATTGCTGAATTGTGTGTATAAAACTAACACAGCTTTGCCAACTCGTACATCTATACAGTAGGCAAATCATCAGCGTGTTGAACGTCCCTACTTCAGTTAAGGATAGCCGGCTCAACAGTCCATTCATACATTCCTACCTATGGATTCCGTAGAGACTCTTCTCTCGTTCTTCTGCAGCACTCTCAGATACAGTCCATCATTCGCACATCTCATGACTCAACACTTCTCTTCTCTTGCCATCATCATCCGGTACATTTACCGATAAGAATCAGCTGCCTCCATTCTTGTAGCATCCATCATTGTTCTGTCTTCCTGGCTACAATTTAACCTCATGCCCTTACTTTTCCAGCTTATACGTTCATCTTTCTTTTCTTGCAAATATTTTAAGTCATTCACTAGCTCCTGTGGTTTCTCCTAACGTTTGAATCGCCTTTAGCAACTATCCTGCTGTAACATATTATATCCTAAACACCTTCATACTGCCTTTATTGGTTTTGCTATTAGTCTTATCTAGACCCGTTTTAGACCGTGTAATCCACATGCGACTCTCTCACTCTCTCTCCATACCTACATACATGCATGCATACATACATTTACGCACAAAAAATACATCCATACATACATACATACATACAGAGAGAGAGAGAGAGAGAGAGAGAGAGAGAGAGAGAGAGTACTGTTGAAACTTTGCTAATTACGTGTCTGTACAATTTGGCGAAGCGACCGAGAACCTGGCGAAGTCTATATTTCATGAGTCTCTTTATATTCACAGTATTAATAGCAGATGAATATGCGTATGCAGCTGCCTTCTGTTTACCGTATTACAGAGGCTTTAAAACGAATTGACTTGTAGCTGAAAGTAAATAATCATTCTTGTAAATATTCGTTTGCAGAGAGGACGGAGAGACAAGCAAGCAAAGCTTTGCCATGGGATCTTTTAACAAACTACGTAGGGCAGGTCCATATGCGATGGTCAGGTATTCGGAGGAGCAACAGGCCACTAAGCAAGCAGCCCAAGAGCAAACATAAAACTATCAGAAAAGCTCTAATGGATGCAGAGAAGGGGCCAGAGACCTTTCAGCAATCTCAGAAAGAGGCATGCCAGAAATTGAGTGAAATACATGTTTCTTTTTCCGTCCAATAGTCTGAAGCATGGCAGTGATTTATGGTTAACACTGCTTAAAAGCAATTTAATTACTAAAAATTGGAAGTTTTTGCAACACTCGTGGGAAAAAATATATAAAAGAAGTCTTATGCAAGGTTATAAATGCCAGACATAATTATATTGAATATTCATATTTGTGGAATTTTGTAAGTTAAGCTGTCACGAACATTCTTGGATGAAAATCGAATTTCATTGATTTCGTAGTACCAAAATTCTCAACTTGTGTCGAAATCCGTATTCGTTTGTTTGCGCGCGCGTGTGTGTGTGTGTGTGTTTTCTTTTTTTTTCCTTCCAGAGTTGCCCAGTAACAGTTCAATTCATGTGACTTTTTCAAAATTTTTACTAAATAATATTATCTGCTGAATTTATTATTATTACTATTATTTGCTGGTCCGTTGGTATAGTGGTTAGTGTCGTGATCAGATGTCTTGGGTTCGCGTCTCTCCCTGGGCAATGAAAAATCACTGGCTCTGTATTATGCTCGGTTACTACTGCAGTGTCGGGTCTGCGAAAGCAGGCTAAACCAACATTCTTTGGAAGCTTGAATTTCAAGTCAATGGGCCACTATATGCTTGTTACATGTGAATAGGTTTCATCTACTGAAATAGTAATAATAATAATAATAATAATAATAATAATGAATAATTATTATTATATATTATTATTGTATTATTATTATTATTATTATTATTATTATTATTATTATTTCAGACAAATTTTACGTTATAAATTGTTAACCGTCGCTGAAGTTGGAAGCCTACTCAAATGAAAATGAAACATTTCCTATTCGACAGTTTTATTAAAAAAGAATAAATTAATAAAATAATAAAAAAATCTGATCGTATTTTCTAGATTTGAGACTTTCATAATTGGAAAGATTTATTGGTGTGATTAAATGTCAAGTGCATTTTATCGAGTCGAAAAATATGCATTTTTCCCGTTTTCTTTTCTCTCATCACTCCAACGAATTAACGGTTCGCGTCCAGTTATTGAATCTGGTAAATTACATTTCCTATCTTTCTTTCTTTTTTCTTTATAAGTAGAGAGCTTAATTCAGAATTTTGCTTTATTTTTTGGTTTCAGTTTTAGTAGTAAGCGATGGTTGCTAAGGTGTTTTTTCTTTACTTTTTTTTATAGTAGTTAACGCAGAATTCGTTTACTTTACTTCTTTTTCTAGTAGTCAAAGTATCGTTTTACTTTCACTTCATGTATTTAGTTGTGAGCGCGAATCCTGCCACCCCATTTCCTCGATTAGTATCGATACAGTATTTTGCTCTCTTGTTTATTCTTGTTGTTTCCTTAGTGTAGCTTATAATTGCTTTCTTTTCTTCTTTATAAATTGCTGGCTTAGATAAAGCTTCCATTTATTTTCTAATTACTTCCGTATTTGCTCTTGAAGGTATTATGATTTCTTTTCTTTCTCTTTGTTATAGGTTTTTATTTATTATTATTATTTTTTCAAAATAAGACGAAATTCCTCTGTCGTTCACGAGTAACAGTAATCAATGAAGGTTCTTCCAAAGCTGAAGTTCATTTACTTAGTATATTGAATCCCCCATTGGCATCAGCTTCCTCTACACATTGATATCCTTAATTTGATAACTGTGGCCAGTGTCTGGATGGGTGACCAATGATTACCAAGTACCTATAGTACCTGAGCTCCCGTGACCGCCTGCCGCGGCATGGTCAATGTTTAGCAACTTGCTGTGAGTCTTTGAAGCCACTCAGCGAGTCACAGTTCAGTCAGAAAAATCAACAGGCGGGAACAAAGAATATTTATAATAATTCTGTGTGATAGAAAATTACTGGAATGAAAAGATTCTTCTTATGTGTTCAAGAACAGGAAATGTCCTGAAATTTAAATATCTTGAAAAAATCTTCTAAATTGTTTAAGGCTAGAAAATCGTAGAAAAAAAGGTTCGTCTCGTGTTTTTAAAGGTGAGAATATAGAAATAAAAATCCTGGAATGAAAAGATTCATCTTAAGTATTTAAGACGGGAAAAATCTTTAACACAAATCTTAGAGTGCAAAGGTAAAAAAAGAAAAAAAAATGCTTGGATAGAAAGAACCTTCCCGAATGTTTTAAGACAGGAAAAATCCTGGAGCAGCGAGAAGAAAATCGCAGAAGAAGGCCAAATGAAATCCAGCGATGCAGTGGTTCTAAATCACAACGAAGTGACTTTGTGTTTTTCCAGGAAGCCGTCGAGTACAGTTGATGTCCAAGGAGAGAATTTTCGATATTTCATGAGCGACGTTGGAGAGGGATTACTATAAGCCGCTTTCAGGCTTGGCTTGTTTTTAGAAGTTATAATTCATTCGTAATCTTTTAGAAATGACTGCCTATTTTGTCGGCAATTAAAATTTTTCTACAGAATTTTGCTGCTGATGATTGTCAGTTAATATTCTCTCCTCATGAGACATTATCGTGCGTTCGCTCGTTGTTCCTTGAGAAAGTATTAGTGACGTTTAATATTTTCGTGTGACAATACTTTTTTCTTACTTTCCAAAAAGAATTGTTTCAAGCTATAGTCGTTTTCTTAGATATCAAAATCATACAGCACAACTGCCTATGTATGAAATTTCATAGTATCATGTATATCACAGTTATCTACTTTCAATCATAAATTCTTTCTGCTTATAGTCTCAGGATTTCTTTTGAAATTTTTTTTCGTTGATTTTATTAAGATTATTTTACTCAACAGTTTTACTGATATTGATTCGTTCTGTGGTTTTCATTTTAAGAATTTTATTGTAAGCAATTTATGCCCAGAAAGTTTTCTGTAAAAGAAATTTATTGAGATGGCTATTTGTCTGTCTGTCCGCACTTTTTCTGTTCGCCCTCAGATGACATTTATTTAAAAGAGTTATTCGTATGATATCTAGGAAGCATTTTTTTCCGCGGATGTTAAGGATATTATTTTTATTTTGTGTTTTGTGTCTTTGCCGCTTTTTCACTGTGATCTCTCCTTCTGTCATGTGACTGAAAGCTGTGTACATATACATTTTTTTTTAATTTGCGTATCTCATGTCAGATTAACTTTAACGTCAAAGGTATGCGTTTCTTTTTTCATTTGAACTTGAATATTTTGATGTTTGTTTATATTACTGTGTATATACATATATATATATATATATATATATATATATACTATATATATCATACTATACTATAATTATGTATATATATATAAACTGAATATGCATATAATAGATTCACTCTATACTACGCACGCACACACACACACACACACACACACACACACACATATATATATATATATATATATATATATATAAATATATATTTATATATATATATATATATATATATATATATATATATATATAGTATATATATATATATCACAGCAACAACGCCTCCAACGCCATACATTGCAAGTTGCCACTGTGAATTCTTGCCATTCATGTCTTTCATGTTGTTTCAATTACACAAAACACCAACCACCTCCATCCTCTCCTGTCTCATAATTCCCACCCGAGAAGGTATGGGTCTTCCAACAGTCCCAGGATACTCCTAGGGGTTGTGCGAAGGACATGTCCAACCCACCTCCATCTATCTTTTATCATTTTCTCACTTAGCTGCGTAAGGAATTTCTGTCATTTGCAGACTTTTAACTGCTAATTTTCTTCCTCAGAATTTTTTCTCAAGTCGACTAAATCTTTTAGACATAGTGTTATGGTCGTAT
>NC_087206.1:33062870-33087870 GCF_015104395.2 Macrobrachium nipponense
AGTGTTTTTATCACTTCCATCTGTTTCTTTTATGACTGTCCATTCTCTATTGACCGATTCGACGATGTGCTCACAGTTTTCCGTTTAGAAGCTCAGAGCCATCTAGCGTTTGCAATCGTAAGTTGGTTTGTTTATACTTCAGTGGGGTGGAAGCCATGTCATTTATTTACCAATACTTATTCCATTCGTGTTGAGGATTAGTTTTATTTCAGCAGTAATCACCCTTTTTCTATCGTCACCTTAATTGTGGAATTATTTTTTATTATGTAAACCATCTGTTGAAGGAAAGTTGGTAAATGTTGGAGTAACTACCAATCCTGTTGGGTAGTCACTATAATGGTAGATTTCATCATCGTCTTTCATCACCTTCATTTTTATATACAAAAAAAAACTAATATCATCTACTCATTCTGCATTAAACTGAATAGTCGTTGGGAACTTAACTGTGGAGGAGATAACCACTGAAAGAAAATGAGTGACGTTTCTTTGGCGTTGAATTAAAGAGGATTGATTACCAATGAATTCCCAGACCCTCACCTCCAGTATCCCCCTTCTCTCCCCTTCCCTTGCCTCCTTTCCCTGTCAGGTTTTGTTTTCTTTTATTTCTAGCTATTTCATTAGTTCGCACTCTTGTTATTTTACGGCACAGACTAGGAATTGCAGGAATTACTGTTAATGTCAGAAAGGGAACCTCTCTCTCTCTCTCTCTCTCTCTCTCTCTCTCTCATTTTGTCGAAGGAATTGCTGAATATGTCAGACGACAAATACCCTCACCACTCACTTTTTATCTTTTTCATACACACACTTGGACACAAACGCACACATACTCTCCTACTGTTCATAGTGGGCATGAAAATATTCTCCCTCGCTCTTTCGCGCACGCACGCACATACTGCCTTTTCATTGAAGGAATGACTATTAATATCGGACATGGAATTTCTCTTTCTCTCTCTCCTTTCATCCAGCAAGAGATGAAAGAGGCAAATATTGTAAGTGCTTTCCAGTGTATATAGCAGCCTGCATTCGAGAGCATCCATAACTCTGCTTGTGGGGAGGATTTTGGTCAGGAGGGGAGCTTAAGGAATGAATGAAGGAAGGAAGGAAGAGGAGGAGGGGACGGGGAAAAGGACAAAAAGGGACGAAAAAATGATTGGAGGAGGGCTACGTCTGAGGAACTCGGCTACAATGCGGGTCATATGTCGCAGCCCCTTTTGGTAAGGGTCAGTCTGTAAACCCATTTTCTTTGAGAGTTTTTAAAAGTTTGCTATAACTTATTGTTTTTATCTCTTAAAAGTACTTCTTGTTGCTGTAGTTTGTTCATCAGTTCAGTTCAATTCGTTTAAGCTCTTATTGTTTCTAATAATTGTATTTTGATCTCTGTTATTATGACTGTAAGCAAGCTTTTGTAATGATTTGACATAAAGACATTTTTATTGGTCATATTCAAAATTTTGTTTGGTTGCTTTCTGGTTTGTTAATATCACTGCTGATACCATTTAGTTTCGCTTTGAGAATTATAAAAGTTACTAAAAGGGAAAGCCAGATTACCTGTATTTTTTTTTCGTCGCTCCTACTGAAAGAACCCTACAGATTCTTGTTTAGTGAAAAGTATTTTTGAACATTTATTAAAGATTACTTCACGTCGTTCTGTATGTAACCCTTTGAGTGAAACATATTTCACAAGTCTGTTTAAATTCTTGTTTGTAAGGGAGAGTCTGCAGGGTGGAAAGTTCTCAGACTTCGTGGAAAGCACTTTGTCACAGTTTAGCATAGTATGTCAAGAACACACTAGCGTTGACATATTTCGGCTTACCTCGAGTTCAGATTCTGACGTCATCAATCTCCAGATGTATAGCAAACCATCGAACACTGCTTGTTCAGCTGCAGTTTGAATTACTCATCCCATAAGAGGAATTTATTATATATCTAGAAAATGTGATCTCTTCGTATTGTGCGATGAAATGTTCTTGGAGTTACTATCTAGGCGGCAAAAGGGATTTGCGGGGAAAAAACTGTTTTTTCATATTCCTCTTTTTCGTTTGTGCCTTCCCCGGGAGAGATCGAGAGAAACCTTTGCGAATTGACAGGTGCATGACATGGGCAGGCAGCTTGTGGAATTTAATTTCCATTTGAAACATATATATATATATATATATAATATATATATATTATATAATATATATATATATATATAATATTTATATATATATATATATATGGTATATATATATATATTATTTGTGTATATATATGTATATTATATATATATGTATATATATATATATGTGTGTGTGTGTGTGTGTGTGTGTGTAATATATATGTATTATATATATAATATATATATATATATATATATATATATATATATATATATATATAAGTGAGTACCACATTTTCCTGTAGTATTCAATTATTTAATGAAGTCACTTGATTTACTGTGTGTTTTTTAAGCATATATATATATATATATATATATATATATATATATATATATATATATATATATACATATGTTTGTATATATACATATATGTATATGTATACTTAAGGTCCGTCACTGCTGCGTATTTTAGAAGAACCCTCTCTCGTTTGCAGTATCTGGAAAGTTGTCCTTGCAGAACTGAAACTAGTCGGTCTGATGTTGATAATTAATGGACACTTTAGTGAAATGATCAAGTGAAATGAAAGGGCAATGAAGAGTTACACACATAAGTTGAAAACGCCAGAAAAACAAAAAAATAACAAATTGCCTCAACATTGTTCACGAGATTTCCTCCGTTGTTGTAACTCTAAAGGCGCCCCGTGAGAAAGTAATGCATTGGGTCTTCATCTTGCTCAACCTGGCAGGGAATAGCATTGCCCTTGGGAGATTTAAGGGATCCAAAACGAACATGGTTTACAAATTTAAATGTTCTGAGGAGTTGTTTAACCTTTCGATATTACCTATGTTGAGCATACAATAACCATCTTGAGAACATAACTTCAAGCCACTCGAAACAATGGGGCCGCAGATCAGCACTTCATGGATGGGCATGGCAAAAACCAACTTTAATTGGCTTTGATCAGAGACACTGAATTTGTTTCTCAGGAGGATGACTTTATGCAGATGACAGTTCCTTGCATTGTTGCAGTTTGCTGTAAATTTCTAGACGTATTTAGATTGTGTTTTCTCCTCCAGGCCGTTGGTACTATATGTAGCCAGAAGAACCAATCTGGTAAAGCTTCATGGAGAATCATCCAGATGTGTGACAATTTCCTGTTAAACTTACGTTCAGTTCCTTGTTTTTAGTCTATTACGTTCAGTTCCTTGTTTTTAGTCTTTTACGTTCAGTTCCTCGTTTTTTGTCTTTTACGTTCAGTTCCTTGTTTTTTGTCTTTTACATTCAGTTCCTTTTTTTGTCTATACGTTCAGTTCCTTGCTTTTAGTCTTGTTACGTTCAGTTCCTTGTTTTTAGACTTTTACGTTCAGTTCCCTGTTTTTTGTCTTTTACGTTCAGTTCCCTGTTTTTTTGTCTTTTACATTCAATTCCTTGTTTTTAGTCTTTTACGTTCAGTTCCTTGTTTTTTGTCTTTTATTTTCTTTACTCGCCTATGTATTCAATGGTGTTCCATTGTGAAAGTTTTACAGTCCTGAGATATCCGCGAATTAACGGCTGAAACAGCTGTCATCGTTGAATATATAGAATAACATAAGTGATTGTTATCCTTTTCTTTAAAATTTCACCCTTGCAGAGAACATTATAGGAAATAAGAACATTAATCTCATAGTGATAGATACCAAATGTGCAATGGCATTCAGTGGAAAATTCTCATGAGCGAGACGGTGCCCAAAAGGTGTAGACTGCATTATAAATATGGTCCTTATAATAAGCTCAATTGCAAGCGTTGCCATGGTCCGTGGTACGATTTTCGGAATGCCGTCCATCAACCACCCATCTCAGAATGGGTATCAGCGTCAAAAAAAGAAAAAAAAAAAGCTCTAACTATTTTACTCCATCTTCTACAAGGGAAAAATATATGTGTCTGTGTCTGTGCGTTCGTTCCCTCTATAGTACTTTATATTTTCAAGTCTGATAACGTTGTAATCATGGCCATGTTAGATTTCAATGCCCTTGTTTCTTCAGTGAGCTGCAGCAAAAAGATTAATAATTCCACAATCAGTCCCACTGTGTGGTCTGTATTGAGTCATTATAGTTTCTCAGTCACAATTTCTTGCGAGGTGTAATCCTGTAATATTAGCATCCTTTTGCGATTTCCGTCCATTCATCTGTAGTAAAGGAAAATAATCGTGTTTACATTAACTCAGAGTGAATATAATCGAGCCCATCCGTTGCGGGTATTACACACCATCTGCTTTTCACGTTCCAGTAAACACATCCTAATCTCATTCGTCTCTTTCGCTGCAGAAGCTGTAAACCCATTAGCAAACGTCAAGTTCAGTTCTGAGTGGTACGCCACCCCGCCTTCACCGAACTCATCTTAGTCATTAGCGAGTGCAAAGGGAATTACGTATCGTAACGACGGACCAACTGTACTCGAGAGAACGAAGATTGGCATTCAAGAAATTGATAGGAACTTCACTGGCTTTTAGGAAACGTTTTCAATCACTAGAAATATCAGAACTCTGCCATCGTTTAAAAACTTTTCAAATTGCGAGCCGCTTCGAAAAACGTTCCTTATCCAGAGGGAAATCCCAAGCTGCTATAACGTTTGGAATGGCAAAAATTGACAGTAAACCCATTAGCTTTATGGAGTTGTTTCTAAGTGTAAGAAAGCATAATGGCATGTCGAAAACGATTTTAATCACGTGACCAAATAGGAGCTATGGTAACTTGTGCTAAAGATTAAACAGTTAGTAGATGCGGAAAGCATTTGTAATCGTGAAGTATGGGAAATTCCACTAGGTTGTGCATATTATTCTTAACCGTTTTAAGCGTCATGAACCCTTAGTTAGATTTTGGAGAACACTTCAAACCGCATGGAGTGCTAGATTTCTAGTTGTTTTCGGAAAATCTCTTTTTGGGAAAATTTTCAAACCGCTAAGTGGCAGGAATTCAAGTAGCGTTTTGAAAATGTTTCCAGTGGCATGATGTGGTAGAACTATAGTAATAGCTTCAGGAAATGTTCCTAAAGAAAATCTAATTGTTGTGACAAACTAAAGGAACTTTTGGGGAAATAACATGTAAGCTGCAACTTTGCCTTGACTTACCTGCAAACTCGGACAAAATTAGGTTGTAAAGACACCCCGATAATTTGAGAATATGCAATTTGAAATAAAGTTTTATTTGATATTATTAAGATGCAGACACCGAAATTATGTACATAGCAAAGACATGCTATACATGAGTTGCAAGGCACCTGATAGCATGCAGAATTATATAAGGCACGTGATACATAAAATGTTGCAAAGCACTTGATACCATGCACCTGCAATGTTGGATGTTTCACTTGATATGCAATTGCAAAGCGACGGAGTGAATTTTACTTACTGGATTGGCAAAGACAAGCACTTACCATGGTTACATAAAGAAACGCAATTGAAACCAATACGATCAAAGACTCACATTTCATAATCAGTAACAAAGGCACTTTGCTTATTTGATGTTTGGAAAAACACCATATTTGATTAACCTCATGCATTGCAGAGACACATATTAAACTTTAGACCTTTTCATATGCGCAAGTATTTGATAACACGCCATTGCAAACTCGTTTAACTGGATGTCAAGCATTTGCGAAGGCAGGTATTTATATCCTCCAGGAGGTTCTTTCGAATATCATTCCCTTTGCAATCTGGCTTTTATTGTAGTGTCAGTAAACACGCCTCTCTTTAACACCCTCCCCCCTTCCTACCCCTCCTCCTCATTTATCCCATGCCGTACACTATAGTCCCTCCTACCTCTACCCCCAATTACATCGTTCCCAACTAGCAGCCTCTCAAAATCAGCTCTCCTCTCTCTCTCTCTCTCTCTCCTCTCTCTCCTCTCTCTCTCTCTCTTGTGGAGCTCCGGTAACGCGCTCAGTTTGTTCTCAAACCAGACGAGGAGGGACGATATGGGCTCGTTTCGTTCTCCGAAATCCAGTATGCCTATTTCACCTTAGCATTGGGTCGAAGACAGGGATGGAGAAGAAGAAGAAGAAGAAGAAGAAGAAGAAGAAGAAGAGAAGTAGAGAGACAGAGAGAGAGATAAATTTTAAAAAATCGCCGGGAAGTTTTCATATATTCAAAATGTATACTATGAAAACCGGAGGAGGGCGTCTACTAGTCTATCCTCATTCCACGGAGGGAGGGGGGTTTCTTTATTCATAAGGTACGCTTATGTTTATATAGTTAATAGATGCGTTGATGTATGTGGTTGAGTCATACCATCAAACAGAGTACATGTTTCTACTCTCTCTCTCTCTCTCTCTCTCTCTCTCTCTCTCTTCTCTTCATTTTCATATGCCATTTTCTACCTACCCAGATTTCTCTCTTCTCTCTCTCTCTCTCTCTCTCTCATTAGGAGAATTTGTTTGCTTCCGACGAGAGAATTATCCTGCTGCCTGCATCTCTCGGTCACAGAGGAGGCCGCTTCCGTTCCGGTCATGCTTGGCTTGGTTGCAACATGCGTCCGCAGTAGCTGCTTCATTTGCTTGATTATTCTCAGTTGCTTCGAGTTTGCTTTTAAGCAAATGTACCGAGAGAGGTCGTTCGTTGTAAACAAAACTTGGGATTTAGAATAGAAGGAAGGATTGGATGCGCGCGCGCGTATATATATGTGTATATATATATATATGTGTGTGTGTGTGTGTGTGTGTGTGTGTGTGTATCACACACATACATAACACACGAAATTTTTTTTTTTTTATTCACGTATAAATTGTCTCTTTGCAAGTAAGCAACATTCCATGATTTTTTGTTCATCTTTCGTCGCTTATAGTATTATATTATTCTTATTGGTGGAATAGTTTGATGTTTATGTTATGTTAACACTGGAAACTCTAAAGCAAGATCGGTGTTCATCTGAAACATCATCATAGAGAGAGAGAGAGAGAGAGAGAGAGAGAGAGAGAGAGAGAGAGAGAGAGAGAGAGAGAAATTTCGACTCGTCGTTTCATTCGAGAGAGAGAAAGAGAGATTATATGCACGAGGGCCACGAAGTGTAAGTGGCAATAATAAGGAAGCCAACTGGTTGAGTGAGCGTCCTTCTGGGTCACTTTATGCCCAGCATTGTCCCGCCTCATAAACTCCTGCCGTGGTTGGCGGAGTCTGTCGTGCGAATCAGGGTATCTTGGCTGTTGTCTTTAGCAATTGCTGCGGAATTAGGATAGAGTGTAGTGGACTTTAGCACCAGAAACCGTGAAAGGAGTAAGAATAGGAGTGGTGGACTTTGATTTCTTGAAACAGTGAATGGCATACGACTACATGTCGAAAGTTTGAATAGAATAGAGATGTAATTGATCTTGAATAGCATTGAATGGAATTTAAATACTTCATGAAGGTGCATAATAGATTTATAGTTTAAATCTGTAGGATAAATTGTAGGTGACAGAATTGAAACCTTTGAAAAATGTAAGACGGATTATAGTGGACTTGTGAAGATATGATAGAAAAGTTATTTTTATCAATTTGGCCCTGAAATGACTGAGAGCAAAATACGGTGTCTTTTTTTTCAATAAGTGAGAGTTGTGAAAGCAGTAGAAATACAGTATATTGCAGTGTGAATAATAAGAATTGAAAGATGTTCGGTATATTATAGGCGACCTTATTAATTATATTATGCTAAAGAGCTTAATATCAGCGCAAGTTGGATTAGAAAATAGTCCACTTCAGTAATGGCTTGTTGAACGACACTTACTCAGCCAGGCTCAGTTTAATAGCATAGTTATTTATTTCAATTCAGCAACTTGCCGAAGTTGAAGAGAGCTGTTTCATGAGTCAGAATGAAGAATACTCTAACCTCTGACAACTGTTGAAGAAGACCGCTTCAGTTTAATTGGGTAAATTATGTTGCACTTAACCCTTTCGAGAGACTTGTAGGTTACAGGACTACTATACTTCCAAGAGGGATGATTTTCAGTCTTCCACACGTTTTTTTTTTTTATCACTTCTTTATGTCTGAAATGGTGTTTTATTTATCTATAACATGTAGAAAGTCGCGCTGTTAATGAGTTGTCTTTATCCAGAATTCCCTTGAATGAAAAATATTTTCATTACATTTTTCACTTTTGAAGAAAGAACACCTGTTCCCCAAAATTCTCTCCCTGTATTTCTAGTTGAGTTTTGATGGTGTAAAATAATTAAGAGATTAATTTAGAATCTGGGAGACTAAAGTAAATCACCATTGAAGCGTTAAACGATCTTTAAAAATTCACAGAAGCACCACGGCAGCACACACAGCTGAAACTTTTTTTCACATCCAAAACTATTGACCTCGGTAGCAAAGCATTTAAGCTTCCAGGTATTGGAAAGTTAAAAACTGTCTACCATTGAAGCAGGCTATAGTCTTGTTCATCAGTAATTGAGTTTAACATCAATAATTGCGTTTGAAGTCGAGGGAACAACAGGCATTGTTAAATCTCATTAGGTACAGTGTTACCAACGCTCCGTAAAACATGGGGTGGGTGCGGGATGAATTAACTTTGAAATTATGGTTTTACTGGATAGATTAGACGCCCACTAATGTCCACAGAAACAAATGGGCCATTGGCAAATTGATATATTATATATATATATATATAATATATATATATATATATATATATAATATATATATATATATATATGTGTGTGTGTGTGTGTGTGTGTGTGTGTGTGTGTGTATGTATGTATGTATATACTGTAATACAACAATATAATATGAAGATAAAAGGCCCAAAAAATACTATTTTAACGTTGCAAACATATATTTCGAGCACTTACTTCTGTGCTCCTGATCACAGTGATCAGTGATCAGGAGCACAGAAGGAAGTGCTCGAAATATATTATTGCAACGTTTAAATAGTGTTTTTGGGCCTTTTATCTTCATATATATACATATAATGTTTACTTATAATTTTTAATGTTACACAGAATCTAATATTATCAAGAGAAGAATTTCTCCAAGAAAAAAAAATTATATGGGTATTATCGTGCAAACACGTATACTATTTTTAATTCCAAACTATAATCTGTTTTTTTCATCTGTCCATCCGCCTGTGGTGTTTGCGTATGGTAACACTGCGTCCCGGGCTTTAGATAGTTACATACAGCTTACATTCAGCAATAATAATAATATCCTATTTCGAATATTAACGGTGTAATTAGCATACAGTAATTTATTAAAACACTTTTCAGTTGCAAATGTACACCCAGATATCCTTTTATTTACCTAAAACTTACACATAGCTTAACTATTTAGAGCCCGGGACGCAGTGTTACCATGCGAAAACACCACAGGCGGTTGGACAGATGAAAAAAACAGATTATAGTTTTGAATTAATAGTGTTCGAAACTCATATTTTACAAGCTGCGTGTCCTGCGTCTCGAATTACACAAGTGTAGAAATAAAAAATGTAAGTTCTGGGCGCCTGAGTTAAATATTTTAATTCTTGAAAGGTGGTTTCTGTATTGCAATTTCGAATGAGCTTCAAAGGAGTAAACCGTAGGTGCATGTTAAAAAAGAATCGTAATATTTTCAGATTTCTGAACAGTATTTAATATTAGTTTTGAGATTAGCTCGTAGCATTGTTATTATTGTGAATTCACCAGTCCATGAGGTCCAGTCAGTGTTATATCCGTGCTAAAACTCAATGAGGAGGAACACCCCATTACTGTTATAACTATAGGTTATAATGGACATTGGTAACCTTGCTTGTCAGCGAGGAGGGGGAGGGCTAATTGAATTTTAACGGTGTCCTCACACCCTCCCCCTTTTTTTTCGGGGGAGGGAATGGAGTTGCATGGAGAGAGTGAAGAATTAGGATTTTTTTCCCGATATCTTTTTGATTGCGCTGCCCGAAGCACTTTTTTGCATTTTGGCGTGCAGGAGTGGAATGGCTTTTATGAATTTTGTGATTAGCCTATTAGCAGGGCTATTTTGTGACGACGCGGCGATATTTACTCGCCGGTGATACTGATAATGCTTTCGGAATGTAGCTCCAAAACGACGCGCTCCAGGGAGGCTGAGTATCGGGCACTTTAATGAAAGCACTCCCAAAAAGGTGAATGCAGATGAGCTTTAGAAAAAAATCATATAAAACTGCATTTTCTTTTCTAAAGATAGTAGTCAGGGAGTATAAAAACAATTTCACTCCCGGTGTTTGCCGAAATATCATAGAGATATGGGGTTTATTGATGAGATGAGCATCACGTCCCTTAATTTTTTAAATTTTAAAACTAATTTTAACATTTGCATAGAATTAAATTTGTTCATTTGCTAGTTTTACTTAGGTGACGTTGCCTTTATATGACAATACTTGTCTCTTGGCCATGTTTCTCGTGTTTCATATTCCAAATATGGATAATCGTTTTTGCTCGAAACATGTTTAGCAAGTTAAAGCCCTTCTACGACTCGCTCTTCATAACTAATAATAATAATAATAATAATAATCATAATGATAATAATAAAGTACAGGTTCAGCGGAACGTCAGACAGAAATATGGGGTACAATCAAAGACATAATTGAAGTGTATCTTGAACCAAATTTCTAACAATAAAATAAGTTATCTGTAACAATGTGTTGAGCGAAATAATACCATAGAGAGAGAGAGAGAGAGAGAGAGAGAGAGAGAGAGAGAGAGGGTGGAACGTTTGTACATTAAGCGAATGACCCTCGGCGTTGGCACTCCCTAACAATACCCAGTTGTTTACCTAGGCGTGTTTGCACATCGATGTAGGCAAACTTTGAACTGCATTAGAACTTCCCCTCCTCGTGTTTGTTCCCAGAGAATATGCAAGTTTGATACGAAAGAAAAATATATATAGGTTTGAATAGAATTCGCCGTAAAGCAATGTAATTGCATTCAACGGGGTAAGGCAAGCTTTGCATATAGTCCTATAATTGATTACGCGGAGGGGAGGGTCATGAGTATTTGCCTTGTCAAAGTTGCCATTATTTGCTCATTAACCTACATACGTCAGCAGTGTTTCAGGAACAGTTTAGGGTGCGTCCTCTGGTGTGGGATCGTTTGAAGTTCTGACGGCTGGTTATTATTATTATTATTATTATTATTATTATTATTATTATTATTATTATTGTTGTTGTTGTTGTTGTTGTTGTTATTGTTGTCGTCTGAAGGAAGTAGACTCTCTTTTAACCATGTTCTATTAAAAAGAATGACAGCATCATTGGAATTGATTTTGGAAAAGATCTTGTACAAAACTACCTCCACTGATGCTGCCATCATTTTAATAGATTATTATTATTATTATTATTATTATTATTATTATTATTATTATTATTATTATTCTTCTTCTTCTTCTTCTTCTTCTTCTTCTTCTTCTTCATTCTTCTTCTTCTTCTTCTTCTTATTATTATTATTATTATTATTATTATTATTATTATTATTATTATTATTATTGTACTTAACTAGTGAAGAGGAAGCTGTTTTTATTTATTTTAAACATGTACCTGATACTGTAGCAACAATGCCTTTAACATAGTGAAAGTATAGTTACCTTGGCGTTTGACCTTGGTTGATATTTCACATAAATATCAGTGGAGGAATTTACCTGATAAATGAAGTGGCAGTCTCGACGTGAAAAGTGGGTATTTCCATATTATTATGACTAATGTGGATTTTTTTTTCTTTGAACAGTGAGTGCATTAGAGTGAGAATTTCCTTATAAAAATGTCACTTTACGAAGTATATAATCAGTTTATGCTTTACTGTAAACTTTTGTTTCCAAGTAGAATTGAGTGGATGACACCCACGCCCATAAAAGGCAGTGTGGTTCCTAAATCGAACCGGCGTACCAAATGTCAAGAGAAATATGCAGACTTTTACTAAACTGGGGGTCCACTCTTATTCTTCGTGGGTCCTGCCCAAACCAAACGTACAGGTGTTAGGTAAAAGATTATTTACGGATGTTTTGACGATGATGATACATCTAGGGTTAGGCACCAAATTTCACGTGGTTATGAGTTTTGGTGTTAGCTGGTTTCCTCCTCCTCAAAAACATTCCAAAGTTTCGACTTTTTAACTGGTTGCTTTAAAAAAAAATCATGTACCCAAAACAATATCTATAAAATATTCCCATTCCCTGACAATCTCTGTCATGGTTCCTGCAATCATACTTTGGAGCATGCAAAATTGATTGACCTTTTTAACTGAATCTGCAAGTTCTGTCGGTGTATTCTTATAATCATGATTTTGTTGAGTTACATTAATTTGTTTCGTAATATTCTTTGTATTTCACTCACTTGGCGCTTGTCGTTCACATGTAGACTTTTTACTTTATGGAAACTTGACTATCAGCATGAATAATAATATTAATGATAAATATAAACAGCAAAACTATGAAGTCAGAACATTCTTCCAGATCATAGGAAATTATGAAAAAATTACAAAACCTGTGTAATGGCCTTCGAACAGAGATACAAAACTTTAAATGGAAGAGGAAATACTCAGTTATGTGCTGATTACCGGCTGCGCTGAGGAGGAAGAACCCCTGCCGGTATAAAGCCAACTTAATTTGAAAATAGCGTCGTTTCCTGTGTAGAAATATTGAAACCCTTATCAGTCAGATGTTCAGTTTTGAAGTCGATGCTTCATTATGAAACTCAGTAATAATGCTTGATTATGACTTATATTTATAACAATCTGTGGTTACAGTTAATTAACACTTCTTGGATAGGTGAATGAAAATGTATTTGCTTAATGGATGCCATAGACAGTGTATAATAGAGGTGGCTAAACAGTCGTTCGCGGCCACTTGTTTGGTCGATCGCCGTTTCCCCACAATCCTATGTAAACAAACAAAAAACACAATTATACACACACACACACACACACACACACACACACATATATATATACATATATATATATATATATATATATATATATATATATATATATATATATATGTATATATATTATTATTAGAGGCAGTTGTACTAATTTTTTATCGTACTATGGCGCTATTTGAATTTTTTTCCCATGTAATAATATGTGATTATGTAGTACGGTAGATCGTAAAAGAGTTTCAGCCTTTAAAGTAGATCTCGGAGGCCAAAGGTCTGGCCACCCCTAGGTGTATGGGCTTTCTAAATTTCATTTAGTTCACATTTACAATTCATAACAGAAAACGTTGTTATAGGATATAAGCGCACTAGAGTCCTTGTTACTCTTTTTGTCGGGATTGTGCTGCAGGTGTGTCAAAAATATTTCATGTTTTTTTTCCATCCGAACGTTTTCTTTGGCTTCTCTTGTGGCGATGTTTTTTCTTGTTATGATCTGTAATTTCGGAGACTTGAATGTAATCAATATTTCAAGAGAACGAAGAAAATGATTGTGATGCAGGTAAAGCTTCCTTGATGGAAATGAAGAAAAAAAAAATCGGAAGGTCTTTCAAGTAATCGAGTCAAAGTTAAGAAATGAACGAAAACCGAAATAGACTGATTGAGATGATTTTGTTAAAAAAAGGAATCTGTCGATTCAGAGAACAAAGCGCTCGCTGCTTGCACCCCCAGCGGCGACTAACAAGAGATAATATCTCGGCCTGGCACAGGGTTGCAAGAGACAGATAGACCCCACATAAACTTCACCATTTGGATTCCACCTTTTGTTCTCCACCGGATTAATTTTGGGACGATGACGTGATTGATATGGATTTATTAAGGCGAGATTAATCACTCTAGAAAAATGCTACGATCAAATTGGAACCACTGGAATGAAAGGGTGCTGACTACAGGGATAAAGAAGGATTTAAAACCGATTTGTACGAGGTGCAACGGTGATGTGGTTGTTCCCCCCCGTTTGGTTCCTGTTTGATGGTTTTGTTACTTTACCTTGTTTTTTCAGGTCATGTGGTTATTCGTATTTTCAGGGGCAAAAATGGGAAATAACATATCATTTAAAATTTTAAAAGAAATTGGAAGAGCCTTTTTCAGAAATATATCTAAATTTCTAAGAGCTATGTCAGTTTCCTTGTGTATGTTGCATGTATGAAGGCACTCAAATGGTGTTTGTCGCCAGGGCGGATCTTTCGCTTTTTTTAATTTATTTTTTCGTACTACGTTCATTCCTTTTACTCTACCTCTATTCATATTATCTTTCTTCCTTCTTGCTATCCACCCTCTCCTAACCATTATTTCATAGTGCAACTACGAGGTTTTCCTCTTGTTACGCCTTTTAAACCTTTTTACTGTCAGTTTCCGTTTCAGCTCTGAATCAGCTCATAGGTCCTTTGGCCTTTGGCCTTAAACTCTCCATTCCATTCCATTCCTTATAAGATACTTTAACCTGAATATGACAGCAATCAGAGGAATTGGATAGCAAAAGTCTGCGCTGTCGATTCTTGTAACGTTAGGCCCCACAATCTTCTCCTTCCAAGATGGAAGTCGCGATCTAGAAGGCAAGGTTCAAAGAGGAGGAGACCTTGGTCTATCCACGCCAAGTAAATATTATTTTTCATGTCAAATTTCAAATCCAAGTAAGAGATGTCCATCAATAGAGCACTGCCATAATTGTTGTAGGTGTCTGCTTAGTTGAATTTCTTTTCTTTGAAATTTACTCGGGATTATAAGGAAAGTGGCGGAAACAATAAAAGGCGCATACAATTTAGGTAGACTTGACTGTTCTGAAAGAATAATTCATGCAATACGTTAAAAAAAATGTTTTTATCTGCTTGTAAGCGAGATGTCAAAAAGAAATACGTACACACATGCACACACACACACACGTATATACATGTAAAGTTCATCAGAAAAAATTATATATTTATTTGATCCATATTCATTCGATCGAAATACCTAAATTGGACAGATTTAATTCACATCCATATACTGTAGTGTATAAAAGGTGGCTCACGAACAAAAAGTATGTGCATAAGCCTGTATTCATGTAGGGACAAATATATAGTCCACAGAGTTTGTTTCACATATATATAGAGAATATTCAACTAAACGCATACGAATACTTAGTATACATACATAAATACATACATGTCCATTTTATTCATCCAACTTGCTGTACATTTCGCAGCCCATTTTGGCACTTTCCTTTTGGAAGTTGTTTCTCAGTTCAAAATGCGCAGCCTGAAAGATGTGCGCCAAAAAAAAAAAAAAAAAAAAAAAAATGAAATGAGTAATGACATCATTCGGCAATGGCATCACATTTGCACACACTGACCATGGTTTTCACTCTTCCGAAAATGACTTTGATGGATATGTAATTTTACCTGCAGTTTTCTCACTGTGTCTTATCTTCAACCCGCTTCGACTGAGTAGGTTGCAAACCTTCCTTCAAGATTTCAAGCTGATATAAACACTCCTCTTCTCTCGTTGGTCGAGGATCTTGCGCAAGTTTCATTTTGAAGAATTTCTTCCGCAAAACGCGTTTGTCCTCGATTGACAACTCTGAAATCTGTAAGATTCTGCTTCTTCTGTATTACCTAGGCCCTGATCTGAGAAGAAAATGAAAAGGAAATCTTTTCAGAGTGGCGGCTGAGAAATATAACTATCTATCTATCTATATATATCTATCTATCTATCTATCTATATATATATGTATGTATGTATGTATGTATGTTTGTCTGTATATTGCGATATACGAACGCAGCTTGAAAATTAATGATGAAAATGTTTTTGTATCAACCACCAGCCCATAAAGAAGTCAGTATTGACGTCATAATCCAGGATGCGCGAGCTTTGTACCTGTCGTGGGTTGATTGATCTTTTTCATTGGACCTTGCTAGATGGTAAATCGGTTTGTTAAGTTTACAACATCCAGACTTAGAGTTTTCCGCCTTCATCTTTATTTCTCGTCGTTATTTTAAGTGGCAGCAATGAAAGATGTTCATTAGAAAACTCATATTTGACAGAACCTCGACTGAGATTGTTTTGGACAGCAGGCCCTATATCGATGCTTAAAAAAAAACGAAAAATAAGTCTCTCGGATTGCTAAGGCAATAGTATTTATATGGGATCATCCAGAGGTAATCCTGGGATTCATGTCAAATTATTCCGGGTGTCACAGGGAATTACGAGTGGGATCTATAAGCTCAAGATGACCTGCTGCTGCTGCTGCTGCTGCATCCTCGAGGAATAGGTGAGCTGAGGGCAGGTTAGCTCGAGTAGGGTGAACTCAGGCAATTTCACAATTGAGCATTGTTGGAGAATATAGGCAATTCCTCTTCCGCTCGCCTTATCCTTCTCTCTCACACGCTCAATTGTAGCATAGGTCTTCTTTGGTGCTAATGAATCTCTCTCTCTCTCTCTCTCTCTCTCTCTCTCTCTCCTCTCTCTCTCTCTCTCTCTCTCTCTCTCCGTTACGTGGCATTTTATATCATTCCTAGAAAAGGCAAAAGATGAAGTCTGCACCTGCAGTGGGGCCATATGTCTGAAAAACAAATCAAAATGTATCGATAGTCAAATTAGTTAAAAGACGAAGGCTTATTTTCAGTATTGCGAAGCCATTTTGTGCTTGTTACATCACATGCCCGCACAGAACACGTCCTGTTCATACGAAAATCTGAAAAAGATATTTTAGGTATATGCGTAAATTTTCAGTAATATTGAAAACGGTAGTCTACTATGATTTCTCAGATACATCACAGGACGTGACCATTTAAAGCGATCCAGATGCACCTCGTTTGTCCTCGTACGCGCCAGCATCAAGGATCAAGTCGAGTGTGATTTCAAAGGCCATTCAAGTTACACTTCATGATGGTTTTTTTTTTTTTTTCGTGAGCAGTCGTAGTAAATGGCAGCAACGGTTGTGGTACTTCCGGTTCCGCTGTTTCAAGTGCAAGTTTTAGTCTCGAGGTCTCTCCTCGTCAGAGGACGTTGGCCTGTGAAGGAGAATGTGCAGTTGTTTACGGAATTATACTTGCTTTTTTGTTTTCGTTGTTTACGGAGGGGTTGAGGGATTACTTTTAGATTGTCATTGTTAACCCAAATAGTTCTTGTTTGTTGGTCACATTAAAGTGCGTTTATTAAAGTAATCACTGACCTCAAGCAACGGTTTGTTTTTGTGAAGAATTTGTTCAGTTCAAAAGCCGACGGAAGAAGTCATCCGTTGACATTGTGTGGTCCTTATTTGATGAATGTAAGTATGGAAAGGGGCGAAGCTTTATCTCGAAGTAAAACGTTAGTCACGCCCCTAAATGAATAGAAGAAAATAATGCACATTTATTTTCAGTCGGTGCTTGGATTAATTTGCTTTCAACACCAGTGCCGAGGTGAGGTTCATATCCATGATGAATGTTTGATAGTAATCGTCAAAAGCATTAGTATTAGAGTGGACTCCTCTCTAGTGTTATTCTAATAATTATTGTTGACGGTGTATAGCGTATAGGCTTGTAAATATTATTATTATTATTATTATTATTATTATTATTATTATTATTATTATTGTTGTTGTTGTTGTTGTTGTTGTTGTTGTTGTTGTTGCCAATAATGAACTTGACTGTTGCTATCAAAAGTAGATATAAAGCAAAGCGCTATACTTTTGTTATTTTCAGTGTTGTTGTGAACGTTAGTATCAATATACAACTTTATATGTCGCGGTACATGTAATAATAACGACTGTAATGGTGAATAAAGAATCCTAATGTCATCCAAACGTAGTTAAGACTTCATGCAGCACACCCATCTCCAAAATGAAGCCGCCTTGCGATGAATGTCTCCCCTAACGACCATGCTGAAAAAATGAAGCTAGACGTGTATTAGAATGACAAGACCGTATGCTTTGTGCGCTGTTGTTTACCAATGCAAGAAGTGAAATGACGAGCCTTGATGAGAGGAAAATCCTCATTGACCAAAAGAGGTTCATATAAAATCACCGCTGCTGCTGGAACAATCGTTTTCAAAACGGTTCTTTGCAGCGTGC
Source organism: Macrobrachium nipponense (assembly GCF_015104395.2). NCBI lineage: Eukaryota > Metazoa > Arthropoda > Malacostraca > Decapoda > Palaemonidae > Macrobrachium > Macrobrachium nipponense. Next base: position 33,080,887 of record NC_087206.1, read on the forward strand.
CATCGGCCCCTAGCTGCAACCATTTTCGTTCATTTTACTGTACCTCCTCTCATATTATCTTTCTTCATCATACTTTCCACCCTTTCCTAATATATGATTTATAGTGCAACCTTTCACTGTCAATTTTTATTTCAGCGCTGAATGACCTCATAGGTCCCAGTGCTTGGTCTTTGGCCTAAATTCTATATTCAACTCAATCTTTTTCAATTACACTTGCTTAAAGGAGGGTCTCCTCTTCCGTAGGGGATGAATGCCGAATAAGGCGCACTGCAGGCATTGCCTAAGGTTCTTTGCAGCATCCCTTTGGCCCTTTCATTCCTTTTACTGTGCCTCCGTTCAAATATCTTACTTCCATCATACTTTCCACACTCTCCTAACAACTGTTTCTTAGTGCAACTGCGAGGTATTCCTCTTGTTACACTTTCCAAACCTTTCTACTCAATTTCCGTTTCAGCGCTGAATGACCTTAAGGTCCCAGCGCTTGGTCTTTGGCCTAAATTCTATTTTCCATCCCAAAAGCTGGTCGTCTGCCGACATATTGTTATTATTAGTATACAGGTTTCTGTTAAGTGAGTAAACGAAGGTTCATTCACAGCGCCGCCCGTAAATATACCGTGATCTCAATCAGCAGCAAATGCTCGAAGTCAGATTCCATATAGTGGAGTTGTTAGTTATTGGACGGGACGTAAATTCTCTTCCTGTTATTACGCAGATAGATTCTTTATGGGGCCACGGTAAATAATGAAAATGGGTTAACTACCAGAGAGAGAGAGAGAGAGAGAGAGAGAGAGAGAGAGAGAGAGAGAGAGAGAGATCCTGCCATCTGGAAAGAGAAGCGTTTATATAACCCTTCTCTCCTCTCAGTGTTTTTTACAGGTAGACAGACAAATGTGTGCAGGCAATTTGAAAGCGTCCTATTTAGATTTATTCTAGTTTAGTTCTATAGTAAGAACTGTTTTAATTCTTATAGTAATTATTATAAGCAGTCGTGTTCCGTACAGTTAAGCAGTAATAATGTTATTAATGGCTTAGCTAATAGTAATAATAATCAGACATTAGGAATAATATTAGTCATGATACTCTTCAAACGCACTTCGCTCTATGTTATCCAGCGAACAATTGTCAGACACTTGGTGACTGTGTGTGCCATCAACCCCCGCCTTTCATAAATAAATCAAACGCTTCCTAGAGGATTTTTCTGTACTAGGCTGGGAATCACAGACATAAAATATTAATGGCTGAAAGGCAGCCTTTGTGGGGTGGGGGGGGGTTCTGAATTGTGCCCCGGAAAGGCCAGAGGTCAGATGTTCCAGTGACCTTTACCTGAAAATCTTTTTGAGACCGACTGGTGGCATGAATATCTTTTTGGCAAAAATTGGTCAACATTCGGGGAAATTTGGTCGTTAGGCGGGCGGCATTTTTGCTTTTTCTTTTACATTAGAAGTCACGGGTGTCCAATATATCTTTCTCTCCCTCTTTCTTGTGCGCGCGCGCACAAATTATATATTATAATTATATATATATATATATATATATATATATATATATATATATATATATATATATATATATATATCAATTGTGTGTTTGTTGTTGCGGTGGAGGATACTTACTGACTTCGCTGACCTTCCGGTTGTCAGCATATCTTTCGGAATGAGTTGCTTGAACCATGCCCTTTTCCACGTTAGTTGCGAGGCACCATAGTCGAATGACCATCAGGTATACAATTCAGAGCTTAGGTCAAAGGGACACGAGATTTTACAGGCAATAGGCTTAAATCTTTTGCTCTCCGTGGTATTGAATTCTGGTCTTTCTGTTTGAAGCGAAGTTGGAACAACTGATCTATAGAGCAAACGTCAATTAAAGGGCCAGTCTAAAGTCTTTCTGAGTCGAACCCAAACAGGACGAAGAAATGGGGGAGATAAACTGATGTCCTCTTGCAAATAACTTTGTAACCGTATACAGTTGGTGTTAGTATTCTGTCCTTGCATTAGCACAGACATGAAAACTTGTAAACGGATCTTTTCCATCTCTTGGTTTTTAGGGTTCGTTTGCTCAAAAAGGCTTAATGTTTTTATTCTTGTTAAAGTAGCTTTCCTACCAATGTGGCTTTTATCTTTGGTCAGTGTAGTAGTTCTCTTTATTGTTTATCATGTAACAGTTATTGTAGTACAAAGACATACCTGAATATTCAGAAGTCATAGTAATGAGAGAAGTAAAAAAGAAACCCGCAAGATTAGTGAATTATTTGTTTACTTGTAAGTATTTAAATACTTACAAGTAAATAAGTTATACTCAGTAATATTGTGGGTTTTTTTCCATCTTCAGAACAAAACTGAAAGAAGTTTTTGTTTGGTTCATTGGTAGAAGTATTTGATCCTGTCTTTTTTTTTTCTGTGATAAGTAGGTTTTGTGGCTTTGTATCCTTTCAAAGCAAATAATCGAGTTCAAACTTTACTTATAGTAATTATTATTGGTAATATTACAACGTTATTTTTGTTCTTTTAAGCTTGTGCCTTATGAATACGTGTCGTATGAGTAATGTTTCGTAAATTCTGATGCGATTGACAGCAACTCAGATATGCCAGAGAAATGGGGTCGTGTTAAGGAGTAAGATAAAAAAGCTCAAACTGCGATCATGATTTACAAGGCCAGTTGCTCCTAACGGTATACGAGAATCAGTCTACCCGTTTTTATGCGTTGATATAATTTGGCATAGATATTCATCCTGCTTTTTCTCTTAGTTTCATTTTTTCTTATCGAAACCCGAAGTAGATTGGCAACGGGTATCAAATGGCTTCAGATATGTAGCACGTGAAACATTTATATAATATTTACATTTGGTTTATATGTAGGGAAACGTTGAATACTGATGGTTGTAAATTAAAAATTACCTTTGTTAAAAATAATGGATACTTCAGCAGCGTTACACTTGTAGAGAATCTTCTCTATTTTCCGAATAGCGGCTTTTTCCGTGATACTTAAACAGGCTAGTAGAGCACCTATAGAGGTCATGATCAAATGTATCCCCGACCGACGACACCAAGAATATCGACTTGATCATATACTACCAGAATAGGAAGACGCGCGAACATATTATGAAAATTAACCCCTCTCCACAGGTACGAGACCCACTGAAGTAGACGGATGTGTGTACCAGTATACATGCCCAGTCCGCGATTGCAGCGGCGCCTACGTAGATATGACTAGCATGCGCCTGTCTAAGAGACTCTCATGTCATGCCCATGAGGGGGCTGTCAAGAATCACGCCCGCACCAAACATCAAGAGGCCATCTCCCGGGATGTCATCATCCAGAACACGAAGATCGTTTGGAAGGCCCCTGATGCCCGTCGGTTACGCCTGCTGGAGGCGCTTCTCATCCAGCAAATAAAACCAGAACTAAATACGACGCAGGAAGAATTTCTCCTCCCCACGAGTATGAGAAGACCTGCCACCAACAATGACACCATCGATCACGACAACTCTACGGAAGACAACGCCGCGAGCATGATACTCCGTCAGCCAACGAAAATCAAATTAGCCGGGACGTCCCACAGCATAACGCAACGTCCAACAACGTTACCGCACAGCTCAGGAGGTCCAGACGGCTGCAGAGCCTGCAGGTTCGCAACCATCGACTCGGCGAAAGTGGCATGAGACCTGACTGAAGCCACCATTGAAAAAGAAGACTTACCGCCACCAGCCAATAGGAGATCAGCATGCGGCACACCCCCTGCTGACGACCCCAAATATAAGGAGGATGGACACCACAAGCAAGAGCCCGTGCTGGCATAAGGCCAGCTTAATCTCACACAACAACACACCAAAAGCAGTCCACCTCAGCTTCTCAGCTTAGAGGACGTCTGGCAGCTCCAGACGAAAGCTCGCTTCAAGAAAGAAAGAGAGAGAGAGAGAGAGTCGTTAATGACTTCGATGACTATGATATCATAGTTTATCTGTAAAATTCAAATATATACATCAATTTTGGCCTGTATTTGATCATGACCCCTATAGGCGCTCTACTAGCCTGTTTAAGTAGCACTGAAAAAGCCGCTATTCGGAAAATAGAGAAGAATCTCTACAAGTGTAACGCTGCTGAAGTAGCCATTACTTTTAATAAAATATGCTTGAGAGAGGGTCTGCTTCCTACTAAGTGGTAATATTCATGAATGTATATGTAATATATAAATAATAACTAAAAAAAAATATATATATATATTATATAATAATATATATATATGATATTATATATCATATCTATATTATAATAACAGGACATAACTAAAATATATATAAATTAAAATACTATATATATTTATACGGTAGAATATATACGTAAATACGTTATGTACGTACGTATTTGATAATTTCCATGCTCTTTAGTGGAGTATGGATTCCATAATTAGGTCCTAATATGCGGTGATGGAATAAAGAAAATTTTCGAACTCGAAAAGTACTTTTAATGAATAGAAAAGCCTTTACACAGAATGAGAGAGAAAGCAAATTCTTTTCATATCAGACAGTTTTCATGCCCTTACCGGAAAAAATATCAGGTATAAAAATCTAGCTTATGAGAAAGAAAGAAGGAGAAATAACCTTATCATTGAATTCTTTATGTTCTTACACGTGAAAAATAGGGATATTAAAGTTACTGAAGCGCTTTATGTAGCTATATTTAAAGGGAGCTCATTACACTTAGTTTGCGTCTAGGGAACAGTTCTTGCCTTTGTAAGCGAAAAATGTTGCGATATTAAAATCATCAGTTAGTCTGATTTGGTCATCGATAACCCAACATGCGTCTTGCGGGAACATTATAAATCTCGAGAGATTAATGACGAGTTTATATCTGCAAAGTTTTATGCGTCTTCCATGAGAATATTTTCCCCTGATGGAGCGAATGACTCCTGAATGAGTCCTAATCTTCTGAAATATGACGGCGGGTGAACCATCGCCCTATCAATTTCCTCCCCGTGTCGTCAGTCACGGAATAACCGGCAACGGAAAATTGCCGTCTTCATGACGTCACGATGTTTGGATTATCGTGAATAAGCATCGGTTGTATGTTACGCCGTAATTATTATGGATAATTGTAATGGATTATCCCGAATTAATTAGGGGATGAGGTAGGTCAGTCGACGTTATAGTTGAAAACGGGAAAATAAAATACATGGTATGGTATAAGGAGAGAGAGAGAGAGAGAGAGAGAGAGAGAGAGAGAGAGAGAGAGAGAGAGAGAGAGAGAGAGTTGTTCGCCTGTACATAACATTTTCGACAGATCATTCGCGTCAGTAGATCAGGTTGCTTTTATAAAACGGATAGCATCGCCAGTTTTGAAATAATGTTATTTAATAAAGCGTTTGAACTTTGTAACAGAGGATAAAATGGTGTGTATTTAGATTTATTATATGAGATTTAATAATGAAAGCTTTCTTCAGCAGAAATCATCGCTGGGGTCTTGTATTGATGAACATTATTTGTGACTTTTAAGGAGTCCAGATTTCTAGTGTAGTTATGATTCAGTGACTATAAAATATTCCTCACGTATTATTACAAGAAGACTTTTCTGGTGGTGTTTGAATTTCCGGCTGATTAACTTTTTAAGAAACTAGGGAAACTATTTTCTTAATGGGTAATGTTGCTTTTTTCCTACCGTCCATTGACCTAAAATATGCAGCCACTTACAATTTGGGGAAAAGTAATGAACAAATTTAAAGCATAAAATTACTTTACCGAGCATCAATGTTGACGCTGTTTGTTAACCGAGATCGTTCCTTTTCATTCTTTTGGCTATTGAATTTCACGGTGTTTCACTCTCACGATAAATTTCCCTGGAAGATACACCAGAAAGAAGTTAAGGAGGGAGGAATAGTGGAAGGGGGTCCAGGGCAATTGTTTTATTTTTATGAACAAATGAAAATGCATCCATGGAATTCTGTGACTTCAAATATATATATATATATATATGATATATATATATATATACAATATATGATATATATATATATATATATATATATACTATTAGATATATACTATATATAAATATAATATATCTATATATCACATATATATATACACTATATATAAATATATGTGATATATATATATATATATATATATATATATATATATATACTATATATCTATATATATATATATATATATATACTATATACTATATATACTATATATATACATATATATGCACTATATATATATATATATATATATATTATATATATATATGTATATATATAATATGTATATATCTATATATATATATATATATATATAATATATATATATATATATATTTCTATTAATACAGTCATCTAGTTGTGCTTCTTGATATAATTAGTAACAGCTTTATGATATGAAAAAATGAAAAAGTGTTTATGTAGAGTATTATCTAGGTGCTTGATGATGTCAATTTTTAATTCTCTCTCTCTCTACACTTAATGTTCTAATAATACTTACTTATATTATTCGTTGCTTGAGAGCGTGAATGATTAGTTTTCGCAAGATATTTTGAAGTGAGGACACATAATTTAGTAAGAAACCTCAAATTTAGAGAGAGAGAGAGAGAGAGAGAGAGAGAGAGAGAGAGAGAGAGAGAGAGAGAGAGAGAGAGAGAGAGAGAGGAAACACTCAAATTTAGCCAATCGAGCGCATATCAATGTCCAGGTTTAGAGTTGAGGCTTTGTCTTTGCAACGGCGCCTCGGATTTTAGTATGGTGTTTTTCTAGTTTTGGATATTTTGTTATTTTGTTTTGCTTTTTTCTCCACATAAGATATAAGGTTTATTTTTCTTTCTCAATAATTTTTCACTGAATTAAATCTTTCCAGCTATTCCATTTTTGTCTATTTCATGAGTATGATATAATTCAACCACTTTACGTCTCTTCTGTGTCAAGATCTAAAGTCAATCTTTCTTAGAGCCAGTAAGCTCGCTTTGTTATCAGAGGCTGATTCAAGGCGTATGG
>NC_087206.1:33092870-33135370 GCF_015104395.2 Macrobrachium nipponense
TCTCTCTCTCTCTCTCTCTCTCACCATTTTTCATAAATAGGAACAGATTCTCTCTCTCTCTCTCTCTCTCTCTCTCCTCTCCCCCCCCCCCCCCTCTCTCTCTCTCTCTCTCATGGATGTTGTTGCGTTGAAACTAGGTTTTCAGATTCTTGTAACATATAATCATTCTTACGTACCCCCAAATTTTGGTGCCCATCCTTGCTACACTGCTATTGATGGAAGGTCAAAACTTTTCCCAGAACAATGGCCATATTTCACTTTCGATCTCCTGTAAGTTATTAATACATCATTATTATTTTTTATTCTGCATTAAGAAAGCATATTTATTTCCTTTCATTTCTTAAAAAAGAAAGAAAAAAGTCTTTTAGCCTTGACGATATTTCACCTTTGGTCTATTAATAGTGATGATTATAATTTTTGTAGGTCGTTTGACCGATAGATTAGAGTATTAAAAATTATCTTGCGCTCTTTACCTTAATGCCTGGGCATTGTTAACTGAAAGAGTTCCATTATGTTAACCGATTATTATGTTGCTTTATTATGTACTATATGCATTGTAACCTTTGTACGAAAGATATTTTTTTGTACACTAACTTTCCGTTGTACTTCAGCAGTGAACTGATTTCGTTCCTCGCATACATTTAAGATCCCTTAGATAATGCTTACTGTTGACATAGCTTTTGAATTGTATAATAAAATATTGTAAGATATTATCGCTTCTATGAATTGATAGGGGAATGTTATGTTGATAATGATTACGCAGTAGATTTTGGCATTAATTATTTAAGTGTGTAATAGATTTTGGTATTAATTATTTATTTAAGCTGGGACCTTTATCGTCTAATCATTCACGAATCATCATGTTGATGTCAATTTGGGCAAGCACAAATTGTCATAAATTTTTGAAAGAACATTTCAAAATAGGAGACATAGGACCCTACCAACCCTCCACAATGTTAGGTAGGCAACGGGAACTCGTTCAGAATTACTTCATATATTGCACTTGTATCTAAGGCTTTGGAGTGACGAGTGTATCCCAAAAGTTGGAAGAATTCTGGAAGACATTGTGCTTATTGCAATTACTTACATGTCTGATAAAAAGTGACCAGATGATTCTATAAATGTGTGTGTGTATGTGTGTTTTTGTTTCGTTGCTTGCAAGTACAGCCATGTGGCAAAACAACTCGACAAGATTCCAGCTTCAACAGTGCTATCTGTAGCGGCCAAGTGTGAGGCACCACTGCAAGCTCGTCTCCAGAAGCGGAGGACCGTCACCCAGTTATATTAGTATCACCACTCCATTTGCACAAGGTGTATATTAATTATCCCTGGAGATTAGTCTCGGCTCTCTGGAGGCGTGTATATGCGCGTCCTCTTCATTGCATTGGTTACTCTGCAATCGATGATATTGGTTTAACGAGGAACCACGACTATTGCCTTGTGTTGTTGGAAGCCACGATTCCCCCCGGTGCTCTTGCTGGCTGCTATTGTTCGCTTGACTAAAAGCAGATTTTGACTCTGTTTAATTGGTGTTGGTGAGGTCCTGTCTGATGGCTGGTGGGCGGTATGCTGTAGTCTCTCTCTCTCTCTCTCTCTCTCTCTCTCTCCTTGAAAGACAATAGCTAATTGGGATCATTCTCTCTCTCTCTCTCTCTCTCCTTGGAAGACATACAGCTTATTTGGAGCATTCTCTCTCTCTCTCTCTCTCTCTCTCTCTCTCTCTCTCTCTCTCTCTCTCATTTTGGAATACTTTCTCAATGCACTTGGAAATTCACTCACACATTGATTTAGAACGCTTGAAATGAGAGCATTTGTATAAAGCATGATCATCGTTCATGTGGGAAAATTCATATCAATAGATGATTGTTTCTTTTCCATTCAAGGGATTTACTTTGGTTGAACGCCGAAGAATGGCTACGAAGAATAATGCAATTCTTTCTATTGGAACTATCGTACCAAAATTCATTGCACTTGTTTTATCATCATCTCTTCTTGATAATGGTTTTTTATTGTACGTGATTAAGACTGTGGGGCCACTGACTTGAAATTTAAACCTCCAAAGAATAGGGTGTCCATTAGGATGAGGCAAGATGAAGTAATGTTAAGTGCAGAAAGAGGAGGTACCATTATTTAAAAAAAAAAAAAAAAAAAAAAAAAAAAAAAAAAAAAAAAACAAGGAATATATAAGGTTTTTTTCAACAAAAATCCTTTTTAATAGTTCATGTTTTTTGTTATATTCTATATTATATATATATATATATATATATATATATATTATTATATATATATATGGCGATAAAAATCATGCTTGTTTATATTAAATTTTAATTAGTAGTTTTAGTAATAATAATAACGAAGATAATCCACAATGATTATTTTTGGAAATTAATAGAGCTTTCGGTACCCAGCTGAACTTCATTATCATTAGTAATAATAATGTCATATATAAACTTAGTTTATATCCATATATTTTTTGTCTTTGACATTAATATAGTTTATTGGTAATATACTCCACGCTTAAGATATCCGTCGCTCAGCCTCTCACCATTGCATTGGCCTAATTCAAGTAAAGCAGAAGGAAAGCATCTTTGTGGAAGTTTCGTCCTTATGGACATTACCTTCAGTGAAGTCGAAACTTGCCGCGCCGAATGTTGTACATTACTGCCATTTTTAGTTAACGGTATAGTTATAGTAATCATCATCGTCGTCGCCATCATCATCACACTCATCTTCTTTCGGTAGATCATTATAACGTTGTTCGTAAATCGTAGTTCTTTTTTTTTTCAGTATACTAAGTGGTGTTTAAAGAGAGCATTGTGATAAATTTCAATCGTTATGAATACAAGTGGATTGGATTTCCATAGCCTCCGACTTCTGGCATACTCATTTTCTTGTTCAAATTTCATTGTGGTGAAAAATATAGGGTAAAATATAGTCAAGGTCTTCCGTGTCGTAAGCCCAAGAAACGATTTGTGAACAAGTAATATGAGAAAATTAATATTATGCTTATGAGTATGACATTTGTAATACTAGAAATGTAAAAGTAATTGTAGCTGTAAGAAAAAGTCATGAAATTAAATTAACGAATTTGAAAAATGGGAAAAAAAAATCTTGAATGGTTATAAAACTTTTACTCCTAATATGAAAAATTAATCATAGGCACATAAAAAATTTTGGTATTTAAGCTAGAAAATGTGTCAAAATCGTCACAAAGACTAAATTTCAATATTTGATGAAACGTTTGAAACGGTTCATTAGGGGAAATATATATTTTTTCTCTCTTTCAGATCATCAGGAAAATAGGAGCATTTATATGGCAGGTTCCTGATCTGTTTTTGAACGCATTTAACGGAATTCAGTAAAAGGTCCCCCCACCCCCAATTACCAACGCCCCCCATTGACGGGGCAGTGAATATCCCCCTTACTCCCCCCCCCCTTAGAAGGGCAATGAATAGGGTCCCTGTGAATGGCTTTTGTGAATGGTTTTGAATCATTATGGGAAATAGGGAGGATTTGATTTTAAGGGTTGTTTTTTGTCTGTTAAATGGATTTGAACAGAGCGATGGGGCAAATGTGCAGTCAAATGATTTTATGAGGAAATTAGGTTTCTATCTTATCAAGTTTGCTTATTGTATTAATATTAGTATGTCTATCATGCAAGTTGTTTTATGTAATACATTAATATACATTATATATGTACACACATGTGATATAAGTACCACATATACACGTGCATATTATATATATACACTGCAAAGAAAAGTCAGTCTCGTGTAGCACTACACAGCTTTACCTGAGGATTGTTCGGTGTTAATATTGTCATCATTGAAGTATAGGTGTACATCCAATGTGTCAAGTCCCAAATAATGTTTTATATCTGTCCGTAACAGCGAAAAATCGATGTTTGTATCCACATTTGATGATGAGCTAGAAATGACTTTGTTTCTATCAAGTGAATTACAACTATTTTACTTAAGGTTTTATTTCTTAATTCCCAAGTATTAATATGGTTTTCTCTTTTTCTTTTCAGGTGAGTCTTGACAGGGTTACCATCAGGCTGCGCAATAAAGGTACGGAGAAAGCCGTTTTTTTTTATTTAAAATTAACGTTTTGGGTTGGGGTCCTTTGTAAAGGTTTTTTTTTTTTTTTTTTTTTTTTTTTTTTTTTTTTTTTATAAAGTCATGAATGATGTTGCATCGCTCAATTATTTTCTCTTTTCGACGGCCTTTAACACCTGTTAGACCAATTTTTCCCACATTTACTAAGTATTCGTATAAGTCAGTGATCCTAGTATTCACTGGTGTGTTTCTTCCTCCTCTGCTACCAGTATTTGGAATTACGTTGTTGCCTTGTTTTCCCTTACGCATGATCTTGAAAGCATATGAAATTTGGCTCTGCACCATCTTCTCCTTTTATTTAGCTCTTCCTTTGTTTGCTATCAAAAACAGTACGCTATCCATTCCTTCGGTCAGAGGAAAGAAGATGCCGTTAGTTTCGTAATTGTGGATGTTATCGTGAAGATTTCTCCCTTGGCTTCTTTTTTGTCTCTTTCCGTGAATTCTCTTCTTATGTAGCACTACAAGCTTTCCCTCTGTTGCGATCCCCGTCTCTTGGTCTTCTTTGTAATATCAGTGTGATGTCTTTTGCACTGTTGCTTCGTCTCTCTTTAAGGGACATTGTTTTGGGTGGGGTGCATCATTGTTTCTCTTGTGTGGTATTGTGTGTGTGTGTATATATATATATATATATATATATATATATATATATATATATATATATATATAAATTAGACTGGCAGTTAAGGAGGAGGAAAGACGTCAGTGAATAATAGTGTCACCGACTTATATATCTTAGTAAATGTGGGAAAAAGTGTATATCCCTATACACACTTATATATAATATATATGTGTGTGTATTTTCACTGAAAGATCCAAGTAATCTCTTGCCTGGATGTGAGTTTTATTTGCTTCTGAGCACTCAGAGCAAGGAAATGCTTTCAGAAACTTATAATCTGAAAAGGGCTCTTGCGTAAATTTGTATTTATGCACGTACACTTCCATGCCGACCCACTTGCGTATAGTAATCCAGATTAATCACACACACACACACACACACATATATATATATATATATATATATATATATATATATATATATATATATATATCCATATATATATGTATATATATATATATATATATATATTTATATATACTATATATAATATATATATAAATATATATATAAGAACATATGGAATTGACCCAGTCCCTTCAATTTTTAAAAATTTTTGCATCTTTATGTAAAATTTGTTTGTTATCCAATGGAAATTTGCGCATTGTAACCATTCGCAATTATTTGATTTTTATTTTAATACCTTGTTTTTAACTGCTTTTTTCTTGCTTAGATATCATGAAAATCTTTACTTGTAACTGATTTTTTTCTAAATAACACAAGAAATCACGCTACGAAGCAAAGTAACCGAAACAATCACCGGAAGAGAGATAAAACAAATACACGCAAAACGTACAACAGTTGTTCTTCCAACCTATTTTCTGAATATTCATACATTTTCATAAAAGAAATATGGAAGAAATATCCAGTCGGAGTTTCACGCTCCGCTTTGCACGGCTGCGAGAAGCATACAACGTTACGCAAACTTATAAACGTAATTATACCCACGCACACACAGGCCCACCTACGTACCCAAAGCCATTAAGGGGAATATTGGAGAAATTCCTTTTTTTTTTTCTTCTTTCTTTTTGTCGCTATGTACGAGGTTTTTTAGCTGTGGAAGAAAACACACAAGCAAAAGCGTAATACTTATGCCAACTCCATTATACATATGGATTCTCAAACGAGCCGGAAAGCATCTAGAAATTATTAATATTAAATATTATTTGTGAAAGACTCTACAATGATGTTAGTGTAAATATATATTACAAACATATGTAAAAAGAGAGCTTTCGAGAACCTGCCGATTCTCATTCTCAGTCTGAGTCAGACTGAGAAGGAGAATCGAGCAGGTTTTCGAAGGTTTCTCGTTATATATATAGTATATATATATATATATATATATATATATATATTATATATATATATATATATATACACACATACTAATGTGCAGTGTACTTACACTGGCATAACTGCGGAATTTCTCACCATTTTAGTGACTCATATGAATATTATTATTATTATTATTATTAGTAGTAGTAGTAGTAGTAGTAGTAGTAGAAGTAGTAGTAGTAGTAGTAGTACTAATAACGATACCAACAAGTTGAACATGGGCCGAAGCTTCATTTGCTCAATCGAGTTCTCTGTACAGCAGCTACAGCGTATCATAAAGGCCACCGAAAATAGATCTATCTTTAGGTGGTCTCGGTGGCGTGTGCTATAGCGTTGCCAGACGCACGATCTTTACTAAATTTAACCCTAAATAAAATAATAACTACTGAGGTTAGAGGGCTGCAATTTGGTATGTTTGATGATTGGAGAGTGGATGATCAGCATACCAATTTGCAGCAGCCTTGGCATTTTTTAAGATGTGAGGGCGGACAGAAAAAAAAAAAAATTGCGGACGGGCAGACAAAGCCCGTCACGATAGTTTTCGTTTGCATAGTTTTCTTTTACAGAAAACTAAAAATGATGCATTGAAGAGCATCACTGAAGTAAGCCATAGCCTTTTCTTTAAAAAGTTGCTTAAGGCAAAGTTTTAGACGTAACGGGGAAGCCATGTGATGTATAGAGCTGCGCCCTCCCCCCACCCAAGGGAGTAACCCGTGTAATACCTTTTGGGAAAAGGACATAATAGGACCATCAATCACTTAGTGTTTGCCCCAGGACACCTGTCTGCTGGCAAGAGTGGAAGGAGACGTGACTAAATCCCGTACAGGAAATCCTGTCGCGAAGGTTCCCTCCAAGAATTCTCCGGCGGGAGGGAGCGGGGGAGGGAGTGAGGGAGGGAGTGAGGGAGGGAGTGCGCCTTTGATTGCGATGGGTCAAAGGAAAGAAGTTTCAGGTACGTGTAGAGAGAGAGAGAAGAAAATGGAGATGGAATGGAAGAAAGGGAGGGGAATGCGTAAAAGTGAAACAAAGATTGGAAATAAAGTGAAGTAGAGATAAAACAGAATGAAGAGTAAATGGAACTGGAGAGAAAAATGAAATTAGAGGAAAGAAATGAAATAAGATAAGGAAACGGGATGGAAAAGGAGAAAACGTGAACATTAAAGTTGGGGAACTGAAAGGAAATACGGCAGGAAAAACTAAGAAAACTTGAGAATTGCCATTAAGGAGTTGGAGATAAGGAAATCCAAGGAAAACGGATAAAGAAATTTTAATATAAGCCAAAATTAGACAAATTGAAAGAAAATGAAATGAATTTGTAACTGGAGTACTAAAAGAAGCAAAATGGCAAGAAAACCAAAGAAAAGAACATAAAAATGAAAATCAACGGAAATTCAAAGAAGTTTTTTAAGTGCAAAATTCAAAGAATAGATGAAAAATAACATCAAGCAGTATCAGAGCAAAGAAGTAAAAGAGAAATAAGGAAATATAAAAAATGAAATGCATACTGTGCGCTGTTTAAGTGATAAAGTTTGTCGTCATTGAAGGTGATGTCTCCAGAGCGCATTTTATGACATCTTGTCGCTAAATATTGCATTACTTTTTTTCCACGAAATTCAAGCCACCCACATTCATGGGCATGTGGAGACGCAGTGATGAGCGTGGGGACTTTTCTAGCAAGAGAGCTATATATATATATATATATTATATATATATATATATATATATATATATATATATATATATATACATACATACATACATAATATATCATATAATCATATTAATATATATAAGATAACATTACAGTACATTACAATAGCATAATAGATATTATAATATTAATATAATATATATAATATATAATAATGTAATCTGTATTAACTATATATATATATATATATATATTATATATATGTATATATATATTAATATATTATATATTAATATATATATGTGAAAATTAATATATTCTTCAAGGCCAATTTTTCTGTTTTTACTATTTGTCTGTCAGTTTGTTTCTTTGATTGATTGCTTGCTTGCTATGCACGCCCAAACTATGAAAGCCATTGCTACCAATCACTACCATAGACTCCCCTCCCCCCAATGAAGGTTTTAGTCATAATCCGAAATTAGAGGGCCGTTTCTAAAGCCCGTCCACACGGCCGAGCTTTGGTCGACGAACTTTGTCCGATGTGACGTCAGAAACGGAGAAACTGCGGCAAAGTTCTGACTTTTCTCGCTGTTTTTCTCGCTGTTTCTCCGCTTCTGACGTCACATCGGACAAAGTTCGTCGACCTAAGCTCGACCGTGTGGACGGGGCCTTAGGAGGTCAAAACCCCTCCTTTTTTTTTATACCCCCTGAATTTTTACAACTTCCGGAGTTGACATTTGCGTAGAAGTGTTTCTATAGGTACAAACAGGGTCCCCACAATATGGGGCCATAAGGCACCTTCAGTACTTAGGGGGCAACCCCCTCTTGGAATGAGGACCCGAGGGTTTCCCACAATATTGGAGGGCAGAAGACCTATGCCCTTTCGACTGCCAACCAGGAGAGAAGGGAGTCACAGCCCCTCCCAAAGGGTCAAAGATGGGCCAACTGCATTCAAATTTGTTACAATGAGTAACATAAATGACTACAAACGCATTTAACATCTACATCAGAGTTTATCTGTAAGCTGAGTTTTATCAAGGGCCGTTTAAGGGGGCACCTCAGGGTGAAAATCGCTTCTGAGCAACTTGTCGCTCAGGAAATGCACGTTCGATAACACGCCCGAAGGACTGATTCAGCACATATGCGCTAAAATACACTTGTGAGACTTCACCTTTACACACTTTATTAACCATAAGTCTGAGTGGAGTCTAGACATCCCGAAGCTGTAGCTTAATAGTATACGATGTTATCTTTTTTCCTTTCTTTTCAATTCGCGCTTTTTACTCGATGATGGTAATACTATGGAATTTCCCGTAATCGTAACCTTGCAGTTTGTTTATCCATGAAAAATGGTGAATTTCCTCGTATATATTTAGATATATATATATATATATAAATATATATATATTATTATATTCTATATTAATATTATAATAATTATATTAATATATATTATATAGATAATATATATATTGGTTTTTTGAATGGGTGTATAATTTAAGAAACATTGTTCCTCGTCCCCTATGAAATCCATTTTTTATCTGCTCTATATGCTCATAAAACTGTATTTTCACACTATCTCGTTGCCTATGTATCAGTGATATGACTGACATCTCTAATCTTCATATTTTCCTCGCATCGTAGTCTCTGTTACTTCCAATAGAATCTGAATTGTGGTGATCTTTGCGTATTACTTATTTAGAGACGTACATCTACTTGCAAAAAGGGATACGAATGTATCTAGACACTAAAAAGTTTATAAATTTAAAGACAGTAGAAAGTAACCATGCTCGTCGTAGCCTGTGAATATGTTTGCTTGTTTGATTGAACAGGAGTAAACACTCAGAGTATTAGTGATATTTACAGTTGCTGCTTCCCTCGAATTGAACGTCAATGTTTGTGTGCGAGTGTGTGTATGTGTTTGTGTGTAAATAGATAAATAAATGGGATGCTTATGGATGTGTAGTTCGGAAGAATTTCTGTGCAAATATAGATATACATATATAGTATATATCATATATATGTTTTATAAAAAATCAATATATATATATATATTATATATATATATTATATATATATACATTTATAATGAAGAGAGCTTTAGTTATGTTATTTTAAACCAGTTGTGATATTTTTAGGCTGATACGTTGTTGATAAAATACAGTTGGGTAGTGGTGGTTTGTATTTGGACGTTAATAATGCAAAACATTTTTCGATTATTTCTCTTTTTATTTATTTATTTCGTTTTTTGCTCCAGTTCACTGCGGGATTTTCAGTGTTAATGTAGTATCACTGTAATGCTGTTTTTCTTCTGATATTCCCCGGTGTTTAAAAGGAGATTTCCGTTGTTAGGAAATTACAGTTAGATTACGGCGTTGCGTAATTTTGCTGTGATATAAAGTCACAGCATTTTATAATTTCTTTTTTTCCCATCCGGGTTGAAAACGCCGGTTTGGCTCGAATTTATTATCTCCTTTGAAATGATTAGTACGAGAATGGGGAAAAAATGGAATGTCAGTCCATACTGAGAAATAACTGAGAATTTATGGCGATAAATATGAATATATTCTGGCAGAGGGGGAACTAAAGAGAGAAGAGTTTTGAATGGATGATAGAGAGAAAAGTGAATCTAGACCGTGCCCACAACGCACTGAATTTTACAGAGCAAAGCGTTCCAGTGGTACCTTTAAAGCAGTCTTGATACGATATGGAAAGGCATCAGGGAAGTGAACACAAATAGACGGTGACCGCTGGACAGTAGAGGGAAGGAAGGGACGCTTTATAATCTCATTGGAGTAACTGTCATTTTTCAACGGGTCCTTATGCGTTGGGTAGTACGATTTTTGAAGAGGACGTAAAAGAACAGTTTGCAAGCACTATTTTCACTGACTCGTAAAGTCGTTTCCCCCCTTTTTTAACGGATGCTTGAGAAACGAAGTGGCCAGTGTATTTTAGTTCCTGAGGTTAAAAATGGGTAGCTGCCATTCATTGCTGGCATCCTTTATGTATTGGTTGTTCTTTTTGACAAGTGCAAATTCCTTCATACGTTCATACTTTTTAACTCTTAAGTAATTTTGTTTTTTATTATTATTAACCACAAGTATAGATTCTTTTGTAATTTAATTTGCCAATTCTACTTTATTTCAGTGTATTGGATTTATTATATATACTTTTAATGTTCAGTGGGAAATTTTCTCAAGTTTTGTTGATTAATAATGAATTTTGTGTTGTTATTGCTCAACTTCTGGCAATAATATCTAACTTCTTTTTCCGTCATTACATTTTCTTCAGTGATTTACTGCCTTTTATGAATAGTTTCTTTTTTATTTGGAATTGAAAGGGTTCTGTGATTTTAGTGAATGGGTGTTTTAATATTCCCAGTTTTCGATGAATGAGAGTTATCAGGAATAACGTCCACACACCCACACACACACACACACACACACACACTCACACACACACACACACAACACACACACATATATATATATATATATATATATATATATATATATATATATATATATATATATATATATATATATATATATAATGTGTATTGTATGGAATGAGTCTTTTTCTGTGTCGATATTGTGAGGAAATATAAAAATCAATCCGTCACACTACTCCACTTTTTTCTCATTTGGCTAATCATCTCTGCGGTATGTTGCTCGGTAAGGCAATTGAATTTTCATCATGTTGGAATTATAGGTATTATATTGAATAGTAGTAGTAGTTGTAGGAGGATCAACAACAACATCCATCAAAATATTTCAGTGGGGATGCTCCGAGAAAAGAAATTGTCAAAAAACGCTTTTTTTTTTCTGGGATTACCTTTCACTGGGGTCCATTCGCTTTGTACAAGGTTCGATATCTTAATTATCCGATGCAAATGTTGTTTGAAGTCCCATGTGGGTTCTGTTTACAAAGCCTCTGGTGTAAACAAGCTTTATAGGGCGTTTCGTCCGTGAATATTCACCATTAGTGTGTAGTCATTCCTCGTTTTGTTTTTCATTCGCTTCTCCCTTTCTTTCGTGTGTTTGTTGAAGGTTATTTTACGGATTTGAACGAAAAGATATGTTCTTTTGGGTTTCTTATTCCCGGTTTAAAGAAATTTCGCATTTTCCTTAGTATATTTCACCTTGTTGCCTCATTCAGCGAATTTCAGTAGAGGTTAGATACTCCAGCGCGTCTGTTCGTCTTTAAGATACCTAAGAAGTTATAGGTCGATTTCATTGTAATTTCGGGGTGGATTATGGCTGGGGCCAAGGATAATGTAGGCAGAATTTGTGATGGATTTCGATGTGGATGTAAATCCAAGATATGTTTGTGTGTGTGTGATTGTGTGCGCGGGCATGCGGCCTCTGATTGGTCTATAGTTCTTATTAAACTCACGTGATATTTTTTATCTCAACTTGTATAATTTTCCGAAATATTTATTTTGGTATTTATATATGTTTACTGTCTGGTGTGCGTATAGTGCATGTTTGTATAAAACTGCTCTCTCTCTCTCTCTCTCTCTCTCTCTCTCTCTCTCTCTCTCTCTCTCTCTCTCTCTCTCTCTCTCTGACTGCAAAATAATTCTTTCAATCCTGGTAAAAGCTCATGTAAGGTTAAATGATATTTGCTGGTTCGTTCTGAGCCTGGGATCATGCCAGGTAAAGCTCTCATTAATTAGCTGCATTGCAGGTGAAAATAATTGATGAAAACCTGGAATTGTTGACTCAGTGTTTTAGTTTTGTTTCGAAGCCTGATTTTTTTCTCGGGTTTATTCCGGGAAAACGGAAATCAGAAAATTGAACGAAATTAAGAAGTAAATGTGGTGTCTAACAGCGATTCGGACTATGAGCCTACTTTTGAAAGAGGGAAGAATACTTACTTTGAAAATGAACGCTTAGAGACATTAACATCCTCGACCGGTCGGAGGATGCTGAAGAATAAGAATACACAAGTGTGGTTTCATATCGCAAAAGTTTAATTGTAAATGACCAATGGAATACACTTGTAATAAAGTCTTTTCCAATTTTACGTTTTCAAAATG
This sequence comes from Macrobrachium nipponense, assembly GCF_015104395.2. Lineage (NCBI taxonomy): Eukaryota > Metazoa > Arthropoda > Malacostraca > Decapoda > Palaemonidae > Macrobrachium > Macrobrachium nipponense. The sequence continues at coordinate 33,105,632 of NC_087206.1, forward strand.
ACAAATGTCCTGTTTATGAGACCCTAATGATAGCTTAGTCTGACCGAAGGCCTGCAGAGGTTCGAGATAAGGGAAAGGTCTCTCTCTCTCTCTCTCTCTCTCTCTCTCTCTCTCAGTCGCAAAATTTGAATTGAAAAACGAACGCTGCCAAGGTACAAGGCCCTCGTATAATTGTTTCCCACAGACCATCCTTATGTAAACAAAGCGACTGCCAACGGCAGGAAATTAAGCCTCTCCCATCAAAGGACCTTTGGATTTCCGTTTTTCTGCCACTAAAGACTTCGGTCCCTCTCATTTTCATTTTAGATTCGTTTCCATCGCCAGTCAATCTTCAAAATCCTTTTTGCTAAATGAAGGTTTTCTTTATTTCATTTCTTTTTGCGGGATTATCTTTTTTTTCCCGAGTTATTGGCTCGTTATTGAGTTTGTTAGCAATATTTTTTCGCCTTTCATGTCGGTTACTTTTAACTGTTCCTGTTGGAAGGCAAACCATCGTCTTCGTCAGCATTCAAATTCCAATTCCTATCTTTATTCATGTGCTGTTATATGCCATTAAGTGAATGACGTCTATTTCTTAAACTACTGACATAAAACCTTACCCACCACAGAGAAAGTCCAAAGTAAAAGTATAATGGTCTTACTTGTCCAATCATTATATTGTCCTCATTAAAAAAAAAAAAAAAAGTGGGACTTTTTAGGAAAAATAATTCATCGTAGAAAATATCATTATATACCTCTAATGGTCATCTCTACCAATAAAATATATTACCATCATTCACACCGATTGCATCATCATCATCATCTGCCTCGAACTTTTCAGGTGACGCCGGTGAAAGGTCAATCATCGTCATCATGATCAACAGTTATCATTATCTTTATCACATCGCTCCAATTAAGCTCACGAGTGACTTCGGTGGGGAGGTGGGTGGTCATAACCATCATGATTATCATTATTATCATCATCCCCGTCTCCCGTTAACTGACCTGGTGATTGACGTCGGTGGAAGGTAATTCTGAATTATGAATTAGATATGAGTTTCAGAGAGTGTTTACCCTCTCTGTGTATCCACTTCTTGTGGGACCTTTTTCAGTGAGACGCTTTTTATGTTTTTAGATGAGCTTAATGAGGTGGTTCCATTAATCGAGATATGGCACGAGAGAGAGAGAGAGAGAGAGAGAGAGAGAGAGAGGAGAGAGAGAGAGAGAGAGAGAATGAAGACTGATCATGATGTCAACAAGAATCCAAGCAAATATATCACAGATATGCAGGCGGCCTTTATTGGAATTTAAGGAAATCGTCTAAGTAGAGAGAGAGAGAGAGAGAGAGAGAGAGAGAGAGAGAGAGAGAGAGAGAGAGAGAGAGAGATTTGGCAAGGATATTTTCGAGAAGAAAAGGAAAATATTATATAAGGAGAGACAACTTTCTCAAAAAAGGAAAATTTCCAGTAGAAAGCGAGAGTGGAAGAGGATCAGGAAATGACATTGGCTGTAATTAAAAAAAAATATTACCAAAATAAAAATAAAAGAAATCTTCCCAAGAGAAGTATTGAGGAAGTGATGTGGGAAGCAATAGGAAACAGCGAGTGAGCGAATGTTGTTGAATTATTTCGGCGCTCGAGCCAATACCTGGGGAAGGACAATTCTGTGGCTTATTTAAAGGGAATGGACGATAAGTGTAATACAGTGGAGAAGGACAGAGAGACGGATAAATAGACGAGAGAGACAGGGCAGTGGTGAGAGCAGTAAAAAAATACAAAGATTGGCAGAAAATTGAAGAAAAATGCGCTTTTGTGACACACACACTCACACACAGAATGCATTAACAGGAATTCAAGGAAAATATAACGTACAGATGATGGGGAGTTCATAAGAATGTACAGCAAATTATAAAAAGAAATGGGAAGAAGAGAGCATACTCATAAGAATATATATATATATATATATATATATATATATATATATATATATATATATATATATATATATGTATATATACATATATATATATATATATTATATATATAATATATATATATATATATATATATATATATATATGTGCGTGTGTGTGCACGTATGTATGTATGTATGTATATGTATATAATCAGGGAAAAAGAAAGATGGATAGGAAACATAAGGACAAACATTGGATAGATTTAATTCTTGTATGTAATCGTGTAGTAATATCCGGAATCTAATGCAAAGTACAAAAAGAAAACTTTTTTTTTAAATGGTTCGTTTCACCCAGAAAAAATAAAAAATAAAATTTCGAGCAAAAATTCGGTAGTGAATTTTTCTATTCTTTGGAAAAAAGGCAATAGTTTTTCATGATTGTTTGGAATTTTTCTGTCTGTGGAAACATTTATTGCAAAAAATTGACAAAATTATTTCTAATCGGGGGTTCACAATTGTTGCAAACAGGTCATTCAAACTTGTGAAACATAGAAGTTTTTTCCTAGCCTTTTGCCAGAGCCACAGTTTTGTTGTCATTATTATTATTGTTATTATTTGTTGTTTTTTTTTTTCTTTTAATTCCAGGAACATCGGAGCAAGCCCATACCATTATCAAATAGACAAAAAAAACATTAAAAGGAAGAGAAGGGGAATAAATAAAGTAGCGTTAACTTTCAACAATAATACTATTTTTATTATTCAGTTATTATTATTATTATTAGTAGTAGTAGTATAGTTAGTAGTAGTAGTAGTAGTAGTAGTAGTAGTAGTAGTAGTAGTAATAAGTATTGAAATCTTAATGATGTTGCATGAAATATAGGCACTAAGTCGAGAAATACAAAAGCCTTCTTATCTAAGATTCATTTTCATCACACCGTTCTTTCAGATAGATAATCCGTCCGTAGATAAGAATGGAAGGACAAAGTGAGAGATCGAATGACCTTCACCTGAATTTATGAATATATCAAGAATAAAGGTAGCAAGAATAACGTCAATATAAATTTAAAGTAACTTTTAAGTTTTAAATTTAAAAAATATAATTATATTTATCTATAAATTATATATATTATATATATATATATATATATATATAGATTATATATATTTATTTATTATATGTATTATATATATACACACACAATATACATAGAGAGAGAGAGAGAGAGAGAGAGAGAGAGAGAGAGGGTGATGTTCACATCGAATTAAGAGTGTATCAGAGAGAGATAGTAAGTGAGATTGAAGTCATTATATCATAATAACTTCCGCTTAGATGTGTGATAAATTGAAATCTGTGTCGGGATATTAAATCCTCGCTCATATTCGGAATGGTGTCGGATATACCACAACGTTATAGCGATACTTTGTAATTGAGTCCAACTTGACTGTTATCGAGATAATTGTTTGGACTGAGAGGTCGACTGGAGGGGCAACATATTTCGAAGGAGGACGCGAAGGATCGACCTTTCGAAGGATCAGAATATTGTTAGTTTTTGGAAAACGGAAGAGGGAAGAGAACTCAGAGATGGCTTTACTGGTAGATTTTTTTTTTTTTTTTTTTTTTTTGCTTTGTGAGAAGCTAGTTTATTTTACACCGCTCCCATCCTGCCAGAGGAGTAGCATCGGTAAAATATACTACATATAAAGGACGTCCTAAAGGGATTGAGTCACATAGTGGAACAACCCGTCATAAGTACTGGGCTTTAACATTGAAGTAAGTAAAGTTCGAGCTAAACATATTACATACAATTCCTTGTTTTTGTGTTTATTTTTCATGTGTAAATGTTATATATATATATATATTATATATATATATAGATATATAATATATATATATATACACATTTATATATACCATATGTGTATGTAAGTATGTGTGTATATATATTATATATATATATATATATATATATATATATATATATATATATATATATATAGATATATATATAAATATATATAAATCTCATTTACATTTATGTAGAAAATAGACAAAAGAAAAGGAGTGATACCCTCTCCTAGAGGAACACTCGTCTGAGGTTGAATAATTGTAGTAACAATAACATAATAAGACATATATGGTTTTAGAAAAAATAATAATGATAATAATAGTGGTAAAAACGCATACACACACCAGGCACTAATAATTGCAATGTTCATATAGCCTAGGCTACCTTAATATGACTCAAAGAATAATGGGTCGCCCCAACCACAATCAATTAGAAATGGGAAACGATTTGTGCACCTTCGATCAAGTTTAGAAAGGGTTATTGCCTTTGTGAAAAAAGTAATGATAAAAAATCAGTCAGACCCCCAGGGGATGTTCTGCCAAAAGTTTATTCATTCACGCCAACTCCAGTCTGGGTGAAGGTGGAGATTTGAGCATAGGTTCAACGCCAGTGCCTTTTCAAAAAACCAAGGATTGCTGAAACTTTCAATAAGCCTCGACGATCTGTTGCTTATAGTATTAGATTATGATGAAGTGTGAGGCATACTAGAGTTGATAAGGCAGAAGACTCGGGGAAAACCCCATGAAACTTCGCTGGGGGATGAGTTAGTTTGCAAATCTCTTCAGATAATGAGTCGCTCATCCTCTAAAGAGAATGAAAGTGGGGATGTTTGAGAATTGCATTGATGTACAGATAGAAAAAAGCCAGTTACATAAAAAATGGAAGAAATTAGAATTACTGATAATTAAATAACTAGAATTTTACTTCGTTTGATAAGTAAGGAGGGAGTCATCAATGGCAATATACAACAAACTTTATAAGTTATTAATAACCATTTTTACTGAACTCCTTCAAAATGAACAAGCATCCATAAGGAGCATGCCAAAGGGGCCTGAATGACCCAAGTTATACAAAAGAAAACAAGAAAGTTAGGGTTTACTAAATTTTAGTCAGAAAAATGTAAGGCGGTTGTCATTGGTTCTATATAATGGTAGTCAAGCCACGTTGGCACTTGCAACCAACATCGTCTGTGAATAGCTTTGATAAAAATTGAAGTAGAAAAGAAAGCAGCACTTGAAAATTATTACCACAATGGTGCATTTGGTCTTATCCAGCAAACCCTAAGGCCATCGTGAACTTGTTTACAAAACTTCCGCTGGATAGAATGCCGTACCTGTTATGAAAGGAGAGGAGAGGCCGAAGAAGAAAAACGCAGTAAAACTGTCGTATTTATTCGGTTGCATGTTGTGTCATCCCTCTCTTATTTTATATAATAGGTGTGTGATCACAATTTTAATTCATTCTCTATAAATATAAAGATTGTTTTATAGATTTAATTAGCTCTCTCTCTCTCTCTCTCTCTCTCTCTCTCTCTCTCTCCTCTCTCTCTCTCTCTCTCAATTCCTTTCCATTGAAGAAGGAAAATGCAATCTCTCTCGACTATCAGCGTTTTGGGGACGTTTAAATCGCAGCAGTCTTGTCTTGGAATGAACATATGATTTAGATTGCCAAATCTGCCACTCTGAAATTAGCTGTTCGCATCCGGTGGCGTGAATTCTCCATCTCGGATACTTCAACTTATAATGGGCCTCGCCCGTTTCAGCTTTCCAATGTTGCCTTCATATTTCGGATTTTTCATTTTTCCTATTTTTTTCGTCCCTCCTTTTACGTATAAATCTGTATTGAGTGGAGTAAATTGATTGTGCCATGAAAGAACAGGTTTTTGGAAACAAATCTGTATTGAGTGAAAAAAGGATTTGCACTTGTAAACCGGTTTTTTACTTACAAATATAAATTCGATTCGAAAGAAGGAAAATGGAAGCAGTTACTGATAGAAATAACTCAGTACTGAATAAACTAATAAAAAAAAGGAGTTTTCAAACATTCTCTCATAGAAATAAATCAGGACCAGATGAAAGAAGCTGAATGTGGACTTAAACTCGGTGTTTGCAACTTAAACGACCAGCTTCTCCTAATGTGCAGTGTTAATTTCGCGGGAACTCAAATGATTTTGCAAAATGGTTCGAGGGAGAAGGAATTGGGAATATCAACCTAATAATAGGATGGCTGTTACACACTGCATCAGGAGTAGAGCGAACTGGGTATTATCTCTCTCTCTCTCTCTCTCTCTCTCGTCTTATTTATTCGGTTGCATGTCCTGTCACCCCTCTCTTATTTTATATATCAGGTGTGTTATCACAATTTTAATTCATTCTCTATAAATATCAAAATGATTTTATAATGGATTCAGTTAGTTCTCTCTCTCTCTCTCTCTCTTCTCTCTCTCTCTCTCTCTCTCTCTCTCTCTCTCTATAAATTTGAGTATTATAGGAATCTTAACAAGGGAACAGATACACCCCCACCCCCAACCCAGCTGGCCCTGGGTGGGTAAGATGCAGTCGGCCTTGAATTTCATAACAGTAGGCGTGGCTTTTAGGAAAAGGTTACGAGGCAACGGGGCCCTTGAGAGAGAGAGAGAGAGAGAGAGAGAGAGAGACTTGCGTCGAACAACATGCTGGACTCCAAGCTGAACCTTCCTCTCATGTGAAGCAGTAGGAGCAATAGACACCTGTCACCCACTCCCAGAACAGCTGTTTGCATTCAGAAGTAATCGAGAGGGAGAAATGCATGAAATGCATTGCAATGCCCCAAAGGCAAATTGATTGTTTTTTTTAACAAGGTTTTTTTTAGTAATTTTGGCTTGTCTCATCCGTCCTTTTTAATGTATCAAAATAATTCTTAAAATATAATAATATTATATTCTTTAATATATATAAATATAATATGATTATTAATCTTATTTTTAATTTATATAACTATAGATTTATCTATAATTAATATTATATATAATTAATATCTAATTTTATTATGTATATAATATAGATTATTATTAATATCTATATTTATATATATATATATAAATATTATATTATATTCTTAATAATATTATATAATTTATTTATATATAATTATATATATATATAATGCGTGTGTGTATATATACTAAATATATATCGTATTTTTTCTTCTGATTCCTTAATATATTCTTTAGTTTATTTTTTTCTACTTCCCTACGTGATTACTGTACAATGTGAAACAAAACTTAATGATATTTATTTTTCTTGTTTAAACGCTGATTGATCGCTTGACCAGAGAAAAAAAAAACGAAATAATCTGCTCTATGGAACTAACATCTTTTGTTGGCTTTGAATAACCGTGTGTAAGCCTCAAATGAAAGAAGCGTGCCACTTTCTGGAACATTCACCAAATGGAGCTTTTAGAGTCTTGTTCACAGTTACCAAAGTCCTTGTAACTTCTTGCCTAACAAAACTGCTGACGGGTAGCGCGCTTTTCTGACTGTTATATACTAGTATGTCTTGCGTGACTCCCGTTCGACTCTTTGATTTGCCTAGCAGTCTTTTGAGAGCCTGGATAAATGCCTGCTTGTCTGTTTAGCAATGATAAACACATACTGATAGTCTGTGATGCTGTATAATACTCTATTTGTCTGTATTTCATATTTTTGCCCTTAAGTAAGTCTGAGTGCCTGTATGATAATTTTCATAACGAGAGCTCTTGATGAAAGTCTTCAGCATAATTGATTGCTTTCAGTCCTTGACGCCATTAGCTGCTAATTATATAACTATATATTTATAGTTTCCTTGAAAAAGCCAGGGTTATTAGACCTCATTCGAGGTGAATTGTCAACTTCAGTTGCCTTAATGGTAAATTGCTCTCTCTCTCTCTCTCTCTCTCTCTCTCTCTCTCTCTCTCTCTCTCTCTCTCTCTCTCTCTCTCTCTCTCTCTCTCTGGGTTGACGCAACACAGTAGTCAGATGCTGATTCAGAAGCTTCCCGCCACTAATTTTGTCATTTTTCTAAATCGGCCACTCCGCTTTTTAAGCAGTAAGCAATTTTGTAAAGGGCGAGTTCGTTGAAATGTTGACAGATCGTCGGATCTTTACCACTACTCATTAGAAGTTAATTATCTGGAGAGAGAGAGAGAGAGAGAGAGAGAGAGAGAGAGAGAGAGAGAGAGGTACACCCTCAGTTGTGCAAGTACAGGAAAGTGGCTGCCGTAAGAACCGCTCACATCGTAAGCCGCTCTAGTTACCTGTTGCACATTGGGATGGCGTAAGACTTGTGGTATTATGTAGGGCACCCTTCGTTTGCCAATCATGCCCCGTGGGTAGCTGAGGACTTGTGTGTTACGGAATACCCGTCCAGTTCAAATCCAAATTGATATTATGAAACTGGGAGTCAAAACGCCCTACATAATGCAATGCTCACGTATGGTTGGTAATACAACTATACTCTGTTTTTTTCCATCTGTCCATCCTCCTGTGGTGTTTTTGTATGGTAACACTGCGTCCCGGGCTTTAGATAGTTACATTCAGCTTACATACAACGATTATAATAATATCCTATTTCGAATATTAACGGTGTAATTCGCATACAGTAAATTATTAAAACACTTTTCAGTTGCAAATGTACACCCAGATATCCTTTATTTACCTAAAACTTACACATAGCGTAACTATCTAAAGCCCGGGACGCAGTGTTACCATACAAAAAACACCACAGGCGGGACAGATGAAACAAAACAGAGTATAATTATGATTATAATGGTCTAGTGATGTTTTCAGTAGTTATATGTTTGTTGTTATAGCCGTTTGATATGGAAAGAGTAACTGGTTTGGAGTGAAAGTTAGTTTTAGGCTGTTTTGATATCTTTATAGAGTTGTGCAGAAAGCCAGAGAAAATAAAATAGACCTAGGCACAACTTGTGGGAAAAGAAAATTGAATTGTGAATGAAGTATTGAATACTTGGTGTTTGCAGATGATGCAGTACTTGTGGGGGGGGGGGGGGGGGGGGGGGGGGGGGGGGGGGGGGGGGGGGTGGGGGGGGGGGGGGGGGGGGGGGGGGGAGACAATGAAGACACCCCGCAAAACAAATAAATAATGTAAAGCGATTTGCAAGAGGTAAAAGTTCGGCGTAAATGTGAGCAAGAATAAGTTTATGAAGATCATTGGCCATAAGAAAGATGATGCAGTTGATTGAAGAATTAAAGTATTGACATAATAGGAGAAAACATGTGTGGAGAGTCACAATTAAAGCGTAGCAAGGTCTGGTAGCGGTGAGATTAGGTTCGTGCAAAAAGAAGCAGAGGAAGAGTAAGTGGCATGAAAGTTCTATTGGATAGACGTGATTTGCGCAGCATTTTGAGTGGGTTTTATGTACTGCGAATAATGTGGAAGTTCTCTGTTCAGGAGTTTCGCACATTTTGGGATTAAAGTATGAATGTGCAAGTTACCTTTTCTTTCTCTGCAGCCACCCCGTTAGGAGAACTTTTTAATATATATATACCAATACATATACACACACACACACATATATTAATATATTACTATATCTTATATATATATATAATAATATTAATAATAATTATTATTATATATATATACGTTATATATGTGTGTGTGTGTGTGTAATATTTATATTTATATATGTAAATATAACACACACACATTTATATATATATATATATATATATATATATATATATATATATATATATATATAATATTTACGCAAAGAAACCACCAATTTTACAGCTTGATAGTAACAACGTATCTTAACCTTTGCGATTTCCATGTTGCCTTCCAGAAGAGCAAGTATTTCCCCTGAAGGAAAGAAAAGAGAGAGAATAGTTTCCAAGAAGCAGGAGTTTGTCGAATTCTTACACGTTGTGTTCAGAAAAGGGACATGATAGCGGAAGGCCTCTACGCCTCGAGGATTTGGGTATTATTCCATTCATGAGTGATTTTCTTATGATCGATGACGAAGGGCAAAGTCGCCGAAATTCTTTTGTACTTTTGTTCAGTGGCAGGACTTATTATTTTATCTCGTAATTGTAGAGGATGATGTAATGGATCTTGACATTTTGTTGATGTATAATTAGAAATATTATTAAATGTTCGTATCAATGCCAGACTTTTCATGATACCTAGCAGTGGTTGAACGTAAGGTGAATGCCAGCCGTAAATAATATTAATTATATTATATATATATAATACTATATATATATATATATATATATATATTATATTATGTTAAATATATATATATATATATATATATATATGTGTGTGTGTGTGTGTGTGTTTGTGTGTGTGTGTGGTGTGTGTGTGTGTGTGTGTGTGTGATGAAATTTTGTGACTAGACATAATAAAAACTGGGGCATGATGGGATGCAAGAGCCACCAGAGAGAGGCTGGTGTTCTACCCAGATTTACACTAATTCCTTTTTTAACGTTCCGAGAGTTGTATTATTATTATTATTATTATTATTATTATTATTATTATTATTATTATTATTATTATTATTATTATTATTATTATTAAAATTAATTGATATAAATATTTTGTTGAAACCTTGGATCTCCTTTTAGACATTACTCTTATTATGTTCCTTATATGTATATATTTTAAACTTCGTAAGAATATTAGTGATTATTTACACACTTGGCGAAATCATTTTGTATTATCTCTTTCCTCAACGTTATCATCTTAAAAGATAATTGAAAGGGAAACAAAGTGTTACATCACAGTGATTATCTTTAAGCACACACACACACACACAGACACTTGAAATGACACAGGACTGAGGTAGATGGAGGAGATTCTATTAAAAACGGTGACGAATAAGGATAAAGCTGGGCAGAAGAAGAAGATATATATATATATATATATAATATATATATATATCTATATATATATATATATATATATATAAAATGATACATACAGTAACATTCTGAAATAGACGGCAGTAGACAGAGAGAGTTCTCCATTTGATTTTCAACCTGAGGCGGTATTTGTGATAAACTGAATTTCAAGTGGCCAAAGTCTTCTAGTTATCAATCTTGGTAAGTCTGTTACTACACAGGTCGGTTCAGTATTAGTTGTGCGCAGAAACTGATATCTCATTCTACTCTAATACTCGTATTCTGTCTAGGGTACTCTAATAGGAATACAAGTTTTAAGTTCACTTTGAATTCATGTTAGCTGATTTGCGAAATGTTAAGTTTGCGTCGAATAACATTTATTGTTCAGTTTCGTTTACTTTATCATTCTCATGTATTAGAATTGGTGATGGAAATACAGTTTTGATGAATGCATTGGATCCACATGCCTTTTTATACATACATTATTTATTTGTGTGTGTAAATATATATATATATATATATATGTGTGTGTGTGTGTGTGTGTGTGTGTATGTGTATGTATGTATGTATAATGTGTCAAAATGATCTTTATAAAAAAATAGAAGTAATAAGGGAAGAGTAAGAATAAAACGGACGAAATAAAATTTGATGAATATTTAGGAACAATCATGTCCAGTACAAATTCTCCTGATTTAGAATTTAGTGTTGAACTACAAAAAATCAAACAGCGAGCCGGCTGAATAGGATTTAGAATGCAAGTAGATTGAAATTGCATATGAAAGGAGGATTATTTTTCCATCTGCTATGATGTATATTAATATAATGACGTGAATCATGGTGTGACAGTGAAACTACAAAAGATTTGCCGATTTGATAATAAGGCTTTAAAGAGAGAATTAGAAGTCTAATGGCAGGAAAGCATTACAAATGACATCGTAAGGGAAACTAATTAAAATCATTACCTCTATTCCCACTTGCTTTCTTCAGGCTTTTTGTCCAATCTCTCTAAAGGCCTGTCCACACCAGCGGGCATGCCCGTTGGCCACTTACAGTTGTTTATATTTTCTCTCTCTTCTGAAGCAGTGTTACCAGACAATCGCATCGTTCTGGCTCCATACTCGGCCGGTCAGTATTGTGGGATGGGTTATAGGAATAGTGTTTGCCCGTCGGGCATTGCCTGTTATTGTGGTCAACGCCTAACAATTACTTATTTATAATGTTTTCTTCCAGTTCCACCCTTAGATCTTTGTATTTCAACCATTCCAACTTCCTATTTTCACCGGAAGAACCTCTATTCCTAGCTTCAAACCCTAAATGTTAAAAAGCAAACCAACCTTTGTGTCATGGCATTGGAGGCGATGATATATATATATATATATATATATATATATATATTATATATATATTATAATATATATATAAATATATATTAATATATATATATACATCCTGTTCATTTTATATTCAAAGTTAAAACTTTTTTATTTTAGTTTATGGCAGTTATATAACCGGGTAATGAATGTTGTATTTTATCTTAGCTCATTTTAATACTTTTCTTTTTTCAAATACGATCACAGTTTAAAATAGAGATCTTTCCGGAATTATGAAGATATTTATTCTTGATTCTTATTGCTCTTTTTAATTGACAGTAAATTATGCGTAGGCAAAACATCCCCATGTAATCTTATTTGCTTCACAAATATTAAATGAAGCTGTGGGAACACAAGGCCAGGAGTTTTATGTACATGACTTTATTTTTATTAATCTGGCTTTACAAATTAATTTATGTTCTTTACTTTATTGTAAATTCTTTTTACCGCTATGTAACCTCACAGATTCTCCTTATACTAATAATATTTGCTCTCTGTCTTTCACAGGTGAGTTGACATATAGCCTTGGAAGTTTTGTACTTAATCTCGCGACCTTAGCATGACTATTCACGCCTACCCTCAAGAGTCTGCTTCTTAAATTTCTTGGTTTTGGTAAGTTCCCAATCCAATGGCGAATTCTTGAAATTCAGTATCTTACTGTAGTATAGTATATTTAATGCTACTCCCTTCTTATGTTGTTTTTTTTTCCATCACATTATGTTCATAATAATTTGTGAAGGTTTCTAGACGTAAATGTGGGCATGTGGCTCCTATAAACATACTTGACATTCATTAGGAAAAATAACAATAATGATAACCACTCCGTCCAAAAGCGTACGTATTACTGTAGTAATATTGATAATAATAGATTAAGCGTTCGACATTTGCCTTGAAAGACTTACCACATGCTGGCTTAAAATAGGAACAGCCACTAGTTCAGGTGAATATTGGAGGTCATAGTAATGAATATTGGAGTAATAAAAGAAGCTGTTCTCTGTAAAGTTGTTACCGCAAAGCTATTCACGAACTATCTGAGAAACAAAGTATTTAAAGCTATTCATTATAATCTGTTAATGTAAAGTTACATGAGACTGATCAGAAATGAAGTGTTAGTCCCAAGTCCTTCATATTAATGCTCTTCTTCGGAAGCCTCTCACTTTAAACCTGACTTATCCACACCAATCCTATTCCAGAGAAGCTACTTATAAAAATCTAGGCCTTTGCTCTTAGAATCTTCTTAAAAGCTCTTCCTCTGATACTACACAGAAATCTGCCTTTACATAGTTTTTTCTGGATGATAAAAAATTTCACGGATAGGCTATTTCCACAATGATAATCTCAGAAAAGTGGTTTTCTTATCGGTGTTCGTGTAAGAAGGTATTCGCTGTGCTCATTGACAGACCCCACTGCTCACGAATTCTGTTGCCTAGCGTGGCCGTGACGCCTCGGTGTTGTCCCGAGGGCTTATTTCGTCAAGGTCACCTTCGTCATGCTTGCCTTCTGAATTGAGACCTCCTTGGTTGCTTTGCCTTATGATTTTAATAAAACTATTGAGAGAGAGAGAGAGAGAGAGAGAGAGAGAGAGAGAGAGAGATAGTGTGTGTGTGTGTGTGTGTTTATTTTCTTTAAACCATTTGAGGATTGTATTTTCAAAAGCGTTGTGAGAGAGTGTGCACCTTTAGTACTAGAATGAGTACATTTGCGGTTGTGACACGATCATGTTCACAGACAAAAAGACTTATACGCTGTTTAGAATACCTAATGTAACATTCACCAATGTAACGACTGGGTAAATTTTTATTATTTAAAACCACGATAGTATCAGCGAAGAACAGAGTACTTGCCCGAATTTAACGGCGATTCATTTGCAAGCACGACGTCTCAGTTCTGTACATTTCCATATCACCCGGTGCTGTGAAAAGCATAAACTTAAAATCTAATATGCCTTCAGTAAAAGACTAACATTATATAACAGAACCGTTAAGAAAAACAGTCATCACTTCCTTCCTCTGTGTCACAACTGCGGTCGGAGCTTTTTTTTCTTCTTTCTTTCTTTTGTGTGAATCCCCGACTTCTCTTCTCATTGCTCATTGACGGAACTTTGTTCCTAAACTTTTATCATTCAAGGGCATATGGAAGGCAAGTCCTTGTTATGCTGCGCGCTGGGGAAGACGTGAAATGGACGGTCCGCGTTTTTTTTTTTTTTTTTTTTTTTTTTTTTTTTTTTTTTTTTTGCGTGTCAGAAAAAGTGTTGCCTGTTTTGCATATATGTACACATTCCATATGTATACACATATATAGATTTTATGTATACATATACATATATACATACTGTATATATATTTACTTATTGTGTGTGTCTGTTTGTCTGTCTATATATGATCGTAAATGGTTATCTAAGTTATCATTCAATAATTTGTCTTGACCACAATATTTTTCGAACTTTATACATAGTGCAGCTTTGTCAGTCTTGTTTATATTAACATTTGCTTGAATAATGGCTTGTGATTCCCTGGTCGTAATTGTCATTATGAGTTTTATAGTGCATCAATCATAGCGGCAATTATTAATTGTCGGCACATTAGCTAATAATAGCCAAAGTCAATTTAGTGAAATGTTTCGTCGTGTTTCGGTAACACAACATGTTGGGCGAGGAATATTAGAGCGAGATGCAGACAAATTATTAATGGGTTGTTTTCATTTGCCAATTTTTTGCACTTTTTAGCGGTTGTTCGATTGTCAATACTGAGTTCATTACTTGGAGCAAAGTAATAAATGAATATTTTTTCATTTTCTCGGTTTGAGTGTTTATGAAGATCAGTTTAGTGTAATTTCTTAGAGCATGTGTATACATACATACATGCATATATAATATATATATTATTATATATATATATATATATATGTGTGTGTGTGTGTGTGTGTGTGTGTGTATATATATATGTGTGTGTGTGTGTGTGTGTGTGTGTGTGTATGTGTGTGTGTGAGAAAGAGAGAGACAGAATGCTCATTAGTGCAATACTTAATTCGCATCAAAATTATATGGTTCGAGCCCTGTCTACTTGTCACCAGTGTACCTGTCACCAGTCAATCCAGCTTGAAACAGGAAGCTGTAAATGACGTGAGAAACGGGATGTATGTATTATGTATAGCTGTAATAAGCCTGACACAAATAACCACCTAATATCGAATTCACCATCCTGGTTTATAACTTACACATCAAAGGGACTTGTATATGATGACGGCATGGGCAGGATTCGAACCTACGTCTTTTGGGTAAGGAACGGAGGAAACTCAGACTTATCCAGTCGGCTGTCAGGTAAGATACAAGTTATTCTCGATTCTGCTCTACAATTCCTCAGTAAAAGCTGTTTATGATAGTTCTGTCACATGTGTATATGTGACCTGTTTATACTTACAAACGTTGTGCCACAAATATCCCCTCCATATCAAATTCAGTTGGGCTTGATGCAAAGGATAGAGGGACGTGGCCATACGGATATCAAGAAGATATTTTATTTTTAGTCAGTTGCACATATTGAATCCAATCTTTGTACTTGAAATGACCCCATCTCCACCATCTGCCCCGCCTAAGATTCGAACCTGTATCCTCTACATCAAACCGAAAAGGCATAAGTTCGAATCTCAACTGAGCTGATGCACTCGTCGTTCATAATGCCTTTTAGGTGCAACTTATACCCTAGGGACAGTGAATTCAGTAATGAGCGGGTATTCAGGATTCATTTTTCTGTATAAGAATAATCTCACTCATGTACGTGTGAAATATATGTATATATATATAGATATATATATATATATATATATATATATATAATATATATATATATAACACTCTTAAGCTCTTTATTATTTGTTATCCAAGCAGCTGTATCAATAATTGTAAGATGTTTGTAACATCAGTTATGAAATTATCATTGTAAACAGGAGAGCGAACCGCGTCGTTCTCAGAGCTTCTGTAATGACTTTTGACATTTAGCATTCGCCTTAAACTTTGCCATTCAGTTATAGTAAACATCAGATGTCACCTGGTGTGGCTGGGGCCGGTGGAGGGAGGCAGGATGGGGCAGAGGGTATAAGGAGGAAAGTTACACATGCTCGCTAGTATAATTAGTTAAACTTCTGCCGCTCGGCAGAACCTCTTGTAGTGCGATCAGATTCTGGACGGAGACGAGTGTTGTTCCAACCAATTATTTGGATCCAACTATTAAGTGTTATTTGGCCGCCTGAGCGTTATTGCTCTCCGTGTCTGTTATCATTTCCGCCCCGATGGAAAGACGTCGGCCGGTGTTTGCGAAGTCGCCGAAGATGAACGATTCCTCGCTGCTTTTGGGAATTGCGCGTTGCAATAAGGGGATTGGGAGGGAGGTTGTGACGGCTTGGGAATTTGAGATTTATATATATATATATATATATATATATATATATATATATATATATATATATATATATATATATATTTATATAATATTTTATTTCCACTTCTTTATCACATCGAGGATCCATCTCCGTAGGCTTTACAACAGTTACGTCTTGAATGAGGTTGCCAGCACCGCACACCATGAGGACAGGGAGCGGAATAATGATTATATACATCATATTTCTAAAGAGAGTCTTGAGCTCAATCCCCGGTTGATGAAAGTGATTTAAACGCAGCTTCCTGTAAAACCCAAAGTACCTCTGTTGACCTAAGCTGAGTATTGGGTCACTTGGGTTTAATCGATTGTAATTTTTGACACATGCATTGGACGAGCAACTCTTTGTTAATGTCTACATGAATACTGTATGAGAGACATAGGATCCCTTTGTGTGATCTTTCCTAGATAGTGACCCCAAGGGTTTTAACCCGGTATGCATTCACCTTTGCGGCGCATTTAGTACAAGCCCGTCGGCGATGACCGTAAAAACGTAAACAAAACGCTGAAAATATCATTAAGATAATGACCCCAAAGAAATAATAGTCCAAAATAGCGACCTGCGAACTTTATGGGGAAAGATCCGCTTAATGGGTATTACGCAAAAGGAGAGAGTTTTAGCATGAGTCGTCTAGTCGTATTACGAAAGACAGTGACTTCCTTTTTAAACAGGTCACATATTTTTGGAGCGTAATGGTAGGACAAAGGTCTTGATATCCACTTCAGCGCCCCCACATGCCTAATAATGAGGAACCGTCCTCAGGTGCATTGCCGTTCGAAAGCCTGATTACGTGTCATTAATGCATGTGCTCTTCGAAGTAATTAAGGAATGCACCTGCTCCAGCTCATTACCGAAAAATTGCCACTTGAGTTTTCAAGTTTCAAATAGCATTAACGTTGCTGTAGGTATGAGGGCTAATTAAGATTTTTGGTTTGATGAGCATTATGCATCGCTCTGATGATTAATTTTTCATTCTCTCTCTCTCTCTCTCTCTCTCTCTCTCTCTCTCTCTCTCTCTCTCTCTCTCTCTCTCTCTCTCTGTAAATAAAGGGTAAGGGCAAATTTTCGTGTATATTCGTGTTTCGGCTCTCTTTCCCCTCTCTCAAAAATAAACGCCAGCAAACTTTCATTACAGTAAAGAGTTTTGTACCCAAACGATGTATTATTTGCTGTAAAACTCGACGTACCGAGGATAGATTTGAACAGTGCGGAAATATTCCAGGTACCAAAAATCCTTATCTGAATTATTAAATTCATTGCAATAGGTTTCAAAAATAAAAAGGAAATTAATATTGTAAACCCGACTTTTAATATGGGTAATCCGTGGCGGACAGAGTACTGTTTTTAAAAAACTATCCCGAACTAACCGTATTGCTTACAGTTGCCGCGCAAATATGCTGTTTTAAATGTTCTTTGTCATCACCCCCCGGCCCCCTCCTCTTGTGCAAGGCTCTCTACCCTTCGGTCTTTTCACCCTTAGCCGTCCAACTTTCTTAAAATTGTATTGCTCCAATTTTAACCCGGTATTGACTCAAATAACTGAGTGAATGGGTAAGATACATATAAGGAAATAAATATGCCTCGAAAATACAACTATAACTTGGTATATTGTGAAAGATGAAATCTAGCTCCCGTGAAGACCTCTTTTTGGAAAAAGGAAAACAAGCGTCACCAGAAGAGCTCTTTCGGGCGTCGATTGGAATATGAAGTGTAGTGTGAACCCCGACGCCATTTTTCTTTCTACATGATTTCTTTTACAGTGTGATTTCTTTCAACGGGATTTTTTTTCAGCAGCGTTTCATTTTTCGGCATGATTTCTTCCGAGCGTGACTTTGTTTTCAGCCTTTTTTCTCTTCTTTCGCCACTGTTTATTTTCCTTTTGCTTGTGTGGTTTCTCTCGAGTTTGAAGTCTCTTTCAGCGAGGTACTATTGCAGTGTGATTATTTTTCAGTTTATTTTATTTTTAGCGTAAGTTCATTTTTATTGTGATTTATTTTCTGTGGGGATTTCTTTAGACACAAACGTCAGATTTTATGGCCTGACTTATCAACTTCCCAGATAGATCCCGGACTATACACGGTTATTCCCTCTCAAGTCATGATAATGCAATTCTTCCATATTCAGTTTGCTGCAGCAGTGAAGTAAGAAAAAAAATCGTCTAAAGTACTGCATTCAAACTGTAATCTTTCCTCTCACCTTTGGGGTCCGTTCTCATGTACAGGTCTATGATAGATTTTTTTTTTTCTGGAAGGGAAACTATAGTCCCGGCTTTGTTGTGCGTCCATAATGTTTCCCGTCCGCAATTTTTTCTGTCCACACCATTCTGTCCCCCCTCAGATCTTATAAACTGCTGAGGCTAGAGGGCCTCAAATTTATATGTTAATCCTTCACCTTCCAATCATCAAACGTACCAAATTGCAACCCTCTAGCCTCAGCAATGTTTATTTTATTTAAGGTTAAAGTTAACCATAATCGTTCGTCTGGCAACAATATAGGCCAGTCCTCCACTGGCCCTAGGTTAAACTCTCATGGGCCGCGGGTCTTACAGCATTATACCGAGACCAGCGAAAGATAGAGTTATTGTCGGTGGTCTTGATTATGCGATGCACAGGAAACTTGGGGATATTTGTTACTTGTTTTAATCTTGGCACGGGGACCCCATACCCTTTGGGCTGTCGCCGGCCAGAAGGAAACAAGGACGAAAGGTGGAAGAAAATTAGACACAACCATCTTCTTCAAGATCTTCCTGGCACCGGAAACCGAAACATTAAAATTTATTATTTTGATTGATTGATGAATGATAAACGTGTCATTTATCTTTAAGGCTCTGTTCCGTTGACGTTTATTTTGTCTGTACGTAAAAAAAATGTGTTTTTGAATAGAGGTAATATTAAGGAATGCATTTTTGGCATTAATGACCAATATAATTGTGACTTCACTCATGGTATCCCTACGTTTATTAGCTTCCCTTTTATTGGTGTGCTGGTATTTATTTATTTTTTGCGTCTTTTATCGTGATTTTTTTTCATTTTCGGAACAATTTAGGATTACGGGTAATTTGTGATGGATGTTTTTGTGCCCTTGATTCTGTGGAAACTTTTCTCCAATATTTTTCTCTCGGATTTTATGGGGAAAGTTATTTTCGGTAAATATCAGATATCATGAAAAAAAATTGAATATTTTTCGTATTTTAAATCACTACACTTCCGGTAACACGTTTCCCGGGCGTAGGCTTTGATATAAAAAAAATCTTTTTTTTTCTTATTCGGAGGCTAATTTAACGGGCATCTGAATTGCCATATCAATCCCAGAACTTAAGAAACCGACATAAGATGAAAAATTTAATTTATGGAAAACGGAAGCAGGAAAGTAATTCCAATAATGTGCAGAATTATACTTGATAAACTATGCTTAGATAAATTCTTGTAATCCTATTTCATCACGAGTATATTCACTGTGTCATCGCTCTTCTTGCACGTTGGAATGTAACGTGTCAGTTGAGTGCATCGACATTCGGGATTCCACCTTCTGTCCTCGGTGCACTGTAGGCATTACTTAAGGTTATATGGAGCGTCCCTTCGGGCCTGAACTGCAACCCCTTCATTGCCTCCGATGTGCCTCTGTTTCATATTCTCTTTCTGTGATCTTATATTTTTTAATCTCAGTTCCTCTCTCGGTGCTGAATGAACTCAAAGGTTCCAGCGCTTGGCCTCTGGCCTAAACTCTATATTCCATTCCGCCTTCTTTATGATTGATCGAAGCAAGCTAACGTGCAATATATTAGGTAACACTAGACGTGTGGTCAAAGCATCGTTAGTAGCAGCTTACGTTTGCTTGTGTACAGTCGGTAAAAACTGCTCAGTGATGACCACATCTTCCTAATTCATTTGTGAAGGCCTTTCTGTTGGCCCTCACTAATCCCTCAGTCTGAACCCATTTGAAGGTCACTGACATTTCACAATTTTCTTGAATCACTTTTTCTTTTGGGTCATAATGTAGTTTTTTCCAGTAGGTTTATATGCTTTTAGTGTCTTGTTGAGAATCTTTAACATATATTTTTAGTTCTAGTTTAGTTTTTCTACTTCTTGAATATTCTGATAACTAAATTTATGGTAATTATCAATCGGTTTTATAAAGGATTTGAGTTATCACTGAAACAAATCTTACAACAGTAGGAATTAAATATGTCAGTAAAATTTATAAGCAGATGCTGTTTTTATCAATGAGCAAAATTATGATATTATAAGTAGATTGACAATAATATTTATGTTGTAGAATTTATTATTTTACGGAACTTAAGAAAACTCACAGATCTGAATATTTTTTGAAAATATTTTCATCGTAATTCTTACTGGTGAAAAATTATTTTGCTGCTTGAATAGAAACGATTCTTACAACGAAAGGATAACCGGAGTCGCAATGAAGTGATTCTTAGATCGTAGAAAGGCTTTCAATAGTCTGGAGAAGAGAAGAGAATCTGAAGGTATTATGTTTCAAATGATTTCAGTAGGCTGGTTCACTGATGAGAAAACTCATTAGTATACTGAAAGTCATTCATAGCGTCGAAACATTTCGAATCGATTATAAAAGTCATTGTTACCGTTTAAAAGAATCGACAGAATATTTAAATGAATTAGGTTGGATCGCGGAACAAGAATTCCATTATCGAAAGATTTTTGGGGGTGATTGTCGAAGCGATTCTTATCGTTCGAGTAATTCTGTATGATCGCTGAAGCAACTTGAAAGTATCGTGGAGGGTATTTTGTACCGTCGAAAGAATTGAATTGGATCGTAGAGATAATTCTCTGCGTTGAAAATCAATCCGATGAATCACAGAAATGGAAGATGCATCATAGATAAGTGTTGATTTATCCAGGTCTAAGACAAAGAGCAGATTTATAGATCGAATGGTAATATATACTTCAGTGATTCATAATGATGATTTGTGTGGCTGTTAAGAGAGAGAGAGAGAGAGAGAGAGAGAGAGAGAGAGAGAGAGAGAGCGAGAGAGAGAGAAGAGAGAGTTTCATCTGGTTCCTCAGAGAAAAAGTTAGGGGGGGATGGCGGCGGATGGAGACTGCGGGATGGGGTTCATTTCTAGCTTTAGATTGGAAGGAATTTAGACTTGAAAGAGAGAGAGAGTTACAAGGATTAGGATGTCTCAAAGACTTTTTAGTCCATCCGAGGAGACATCGTGTGCTTTCTTATCTCCAGGAGCAGGTTTTAATGTTCATTTACAGTGCCCTGATGATTTTGTCTAGCTTTCTTTTAAACTCTTGCGCACTGTTGTTGTTTACAACTTCTTGTGGCAGTTTATTCCACGTGTCACATATCTTGTATGTAAAGAAGTTCCCACAATGGGATGTGTTGTATCTCTTCAGCTCTAGTTTCCCATTATTTCTTTTCTGGTTTTCGTTTAAATTAAATAGGTTGCTGTCTACTTTTGTTATGCCTTTAAGTATTTTGAATGTTTCTATCAGTTGTCTTCGCATTCGTCGTGTTTCTAAGCCATACATGTTCAGGCTCTCTAGTCGTCTTTGGTAACCTATTTGCTTGGTGGATGGAATTAATTTTGTGGCTCTTGCTTGTACCCTTTCTAATCTATTTATGTTCTTTCTTAGTGAAGGTGACCAAAACTGCACTGCATATTCAAGGTGGGGTCTAACTATTGATATGTAGAGCTGCAGCACCATTTCCTTGTTTCTGTATTTGAACTGACTCTTTGCATCCCACTAGCTTCTATGCCTTCTTTTCAGCTTTTATGCACTGAATTTTAAGTCCTTGGTAATAATGACCTCAAGGTCCTCTTCTTGTTCTACACTTTGTCATTCCCAAGCAGCATGTAGTTGGCATGATGGTTGTTTGTTCCTATTTGTAACACTTTACACTTATCCAAGTTAAAAGGCATTTGCCATCTTTTGGACCATTCTCCTATTTTCTTTAGATCATTTCTTAAACTTTCTACCGTCTCTGGGTCTGCTGCATTTACACCTAGTTTGGTGTCGTCTGCAAATTTGGCTATCCTGCTAGTTAATCCTACATTAATGTCATTAATATAAATAAAAAACAAGAGTGGACCAGGGACAGAACCCTGAACAACTCCGCTTGTCACATCTGCCCGTTCAGATTCTTCACCGTTTATTACGACATTACGACTGTTTTCTATTGGGAAGTCTTCCATCCAGTCTGCTCTAACTTTTGTCATTAGTTTCTTGTGTGAAACTTTGTCAAAGGTTTTTTGGAAATCTAAGTAGAGTATATCTGTTGCTCTACTACTGTCGTAAATACCAAGCATTTTATGAAAAAACTCCAAGAAGTTTGATTGACCGGATCTATTTTGTTTTAAACCTTGTTGGCTGTTTAACAATAAGTTGTTTCTATCAGAGAGAGAGAGAGAGAGACCGGAGAGAAGAGAGAGAGGAGATGCGAGAGAGAGAGAGAGAGAGAGAGAGAGAGAGAGAGAGATACTGCGCATTGGAAATCCGACAATGAAATTTCCCCAAAATTAACTTTTTATTCTATAACATAATAAAAGCGGCATCATCTGTTTTTTACCCAAAAATAAACTTGAGGACTAAAATGAATAGAGTAATTTAGTATGTTTTACACCGATCAAGAATATCGATTCTCTGTTATGCAAATGTCTTATTCATTCATTCTGGGTTATGTATTTGTTTCTTGTCTTGGGTATTTTTTGGTCGTTAGTAATAGGAAATGACGATGAAACTGTCTTATGATTAATATTATTATTGATATTATTAGTATTATTGTTGTTGTTGTAGTTGATGTTGATGTTCAAATGTACCGACCTTGAATGGTAAAAAGCTTTTATAGGAAGCTTCCAGAGAGCAGAATAGTCTCCAAGAAAAGAGTGAAAAGCAAAGCGAATAGAGTAAAAATAGAAATAAAGAAGTATCAACAACCCGGGTCATATATGCATAAACAAAAGTACAACCCCTAAGGAAAATTCCGGAATGTCAGAGATTTTTCACTTCTGACTGTATTTTACGTTCCTGCATCAAAGCACTGTTCTACAAGGCACTGTTGATATATCCCTGCTGAAGAGCTGCAAAGATTCTCCTACAGAAAAGCGACTCTCATAGCGAAGGTTCGATGAAAATGCATCTATTTTTGGGCAAAGCAATAAACTGCCGTTGCGCCAGCGGATTATTTTTCCAATTAAAAATCTGCTCAAATCGTTAAAGAAAGAGATATTAAAAGGAAAAACCGGCATAAAAGGCGACGACATTGTGAGTGAAGTTAGTTATCGATTTTCTTCCCCGGGGACATTTTCCTTCATTTGGGATTCTATTTTTTCTTAAATATTATTTTTCTCTTTTTAAAGATGATGATAGTGATTGTTTAGTTGGTGCTCTTGCATTTCTGAAATATACTAGGTTTTTAAATAACAAAAACATTTTTTCCTTTGGTTTTTGTACAGATGTCTCCTCCCCCTATTTTGTGCCGTAATGTCACTTCTCGAGAATATTTATTTACAAACACCTGCTCGAGGCAGTAGCCGTAGAAAAAATTTATAAGAAGAACCTTTCTAACTCTTTCATTATGTATGCATAGCTTCTGTCATCCCCTTTGCATATAATCGCACAATTTTACCTTCAGTCACATTGTAATGATTTGCCCACGCCTTTAATTACATTTTTGGACTTCATATGTTTCTAGGGTAGGGGAAATGGGAAATTCAGTAAAAGATTTGAAGGGAGAATACGGTTCTCATTGGAACATTAAATAAGTAAATCTTACTTTTCCAAAGCTCACAATACCTAACTTACCAGACAAAGCTTATCATCATACTTCATTTATTTGTTATTTGTTGTTATTATACACTGCTTATGTTAGCAAATTTAATCATTCTTCACTTAATCGCGGCAGGAACTACTTCGAATTTATTATAAACGTCTCCCTAAAATCCATTCAACTCGACTGTAGCCATTTGTTTTTGTCACGAATCATCCATCTGTTATATAGTCTTGTTTATGATTGTCCCATTCTGGTTGAGTTTTCTCTCTAGTCACTCTCACTGTTTACCTTTTTTTTCTTTTTTTTTTTTTAAATCTTCGCTTCCTGCGTTGTTTTTCTTCTATGTAACCACGCGAAGAGTGCAAGCATCGCAAAGCAGCGTCGCGGTTCAACTTCTCTGGAGATTCCCGAAACTTAAAACGCGGTGACTGTCCGCAGCAACTCAGCTTTAGCGATGCGTGGATTCAATGCTTTTGTTTTATTTATGAAAGGATGTCGACGAGAGGGAGGAAAAAGAAAAAGGGGGAAGAGGGGGAGTAGGGAGGGAAAGGAGAGAAAAAAGGGGAGCGTACGTAGTAGTGATGGGGTTAAGGGGGTTGGTGGGGGGAGGGTGGAGGCAGGGGCATACAAGTGTTGGGGTGAAAGAGGTTCCAAAGGAAACGAAATGGAGAGGTTACGGGAGACTCTGAAAGGAAACACTGGAATCAAGAGCAAGTAAGAACAATTTTGTGTTCCCCTCTTTTTGTTCTCCTTCTTCAAATAAGAAAGCTCGGTGACTTTAGTTATCGGTTATTTCTAGATATAGAAATACAGAGAAAATCATTGGTTTAGCAATCATTCCCCACCTCTCTCTCTCTCTCTCTCTCTCTCTCTCTCTCTCTCTCTCTCTCTCTCTATAATTATTGGTATTTTCTAGACTCAAAAATTGAGTGAATGAAATGAAATAAAAAAGAATTTGAACAATTTAATACTCTTTCACGCTTCCACTTTGCATTATGTTAGGAAGTATGAAGATTTATTACCTTCTCCTCTCTTACTCTCTTTGTGTACAAAAGCTTGAAATTTGTCCTCATGATAATGGCAGTTGCCGCTTTGCTCGTTTTACGTTTTTCATAGAGTATGGAACGTGCTATACTTTTCCATTGCTATTTCAAGGTACCGGTTGACCTCATTTCAGAACGCAGTAACCTGTTATCTTTAGCCTCCTGCTCTGTTTTCCTCATTGTTTTAATAACTATTTCAATTGATAGCTACGCTGCCAGTGAGCTTTTTTATGAGGCCGCTGATGCTGTGGAAGTGTTCTGCACTAGGAGTTCATCCATAATTCAACAGTTAAAGGGTAACAGGGCCATTGGTTTTTTTCCCCATTCTATTTGTGGAACGGCTTCTTGAGGAAAAAAACCAAGCTTCAATTGAGTTGCCAACTCGACGTTTTGTTTCGCTATTTCTCAAGCACGAAAACTTCAGGCTGTTGCTGTTGATATTCAAAACAGCTGTTATATTTTTATATTTGGTAATATTTAAAACCATTTCATTATCTTTTTCCTTCGCGCTGTGGAGATTGATAATGATATTATGTACACATATAATCCTACAGAATAGGCTGTTTAATGGATGTTTTAAAGCATTTTGATCCATTTCTCCTCGTCATTTGTGTGAGGATGCTGAAGTAAGAATTGTCTTAAATATTTGAAACAATTTCGTTATACATTTATCCTTTGTTCTTCGTTAAACGGAAATTAAAGACTCTTTCAATTAAATCTACAGAAAGAGATTTCAGGTTTTCATTTTGAAGAGGGCCGGCGATGAGGCGGGTTATCTGTTTCTTGGAATTCGACTTTTCTCTTTTCATATTAGATCATGGTCATTACTTTGTTGGAGATTTGAGGCCAGGGGATTCTTTGCATTCTGCCGAAATACAGTGAAAAATAAAACATCTCTTGAAGTTGTGAAAGCTTTTTCTTGAGCCGTTGCTCTTACTCAGCCATTAAATATAATTCTTTCTTACACATACATGCCACCATTTTTATAGTAAAATGCTCTCTCTCTCTCTCTCTCTCTCTCTCTCTCTCTCTCTCTCTCTCTCTCTCTCTCTCTCTCTTTGTATAACAGCCTTGGAATAGGATTGTTTCACCTCTATCGTTAAATATTCGCCTTTACTCTTGAAATCAATTAGGATTATTTTGCGCACTGAACATTTTTAAACGGTTTTGATGGCCCCCCTTGAGGTTCGGTATTTCAGAAATGTAAAAGCTTCGCTTTCTTGTATCTTTTGTAATGTGTATTATATCCAAAAACTTCATCATATGATTTAATATTTCAGACATTTTAGATAGCTTTATTCGGTTCCAAGGCGCAGAACTGCAAAATATTTTTTTATCTGTTTTTGATGATTTTCATGTTCTAATCAAGTTACCCAAAACTGACGAAACGTGAAAGTTCTCATCAATGAATGCAAGTGTTGAAATTGTATCACCACTAAAGAACCTCAGGTGAAAAGCGCCAGGTTAAGTTGGAATCCTTATGAGGTAATTTAGCTGAAAGTGAAGTGAAACTTCCGATACTCACTAGAATGTTTTGCAGTTTATGAAATTAGGAAATAGAACCTGATAATTGGGAACTGAAACTCATAACTAAGGTACCAACAAAAGGTGACAGGTTTGATTTGGAACTGTACTAGAGGCTTTGCAATTACGTTAACTATAATGAAAACATTTAGTATGCTTTTTCTCATTACTCATCAAGTTGGAGAAAGATCTGGATAAAAAAAACTTATGGGTAAACAAGCTGTTTTTATAAAAAGCTGGAGATGCGTGGGTCAAATATATTTGCTAAGACATTGTGCAGCAGTTTGTGGAATTTAAAACACTCCTTTTGATGTCCTTTTTTTATAATTACGAGAAGGCGTTTGACTACGTCCACGGACTCATATTATGGAAGGTCTTGTGGCACTATGGCATTCCTTTCAAATATGTAATGCTTATATAAACACTCCATAACGAAGTAAATGCAAAGTAAATGTTGATGGGATTTTCTCAGTTGAATTCATTGTAAATAGCAGGGTGCTACAAGGGGATGTTATTCCATCTTTGCTCTTTGCCCTTCTCGTAGGTTTCATAATAAAAAGAAATTAGTAGGAGATGGAAGACAATGCTTAGATTGCACTAACGATAGAAACAGGAGAGTCTTGAAATATGCCGATGATGCTGTTTCAGTCAACAAAACATTGCAAGATTTTCAAAGTTTACCCCATAGAAGTATCATAGATCTAGTGAAATTAGACTCAATAGAAATCTAAGAGAATAAGAAGTGTTGAAACAAAGTAACACTTTAATGGAGAGGTTGGGTTGAATTATTCAAATATTGATGAAGAGTAGTGATATCCAATACAGTTTCTAGGTTGGAATTTAGTGAAATACTAAGAATGGCAAATTAAAAGAAAAAAAAGTGGTGGGTGGAATCTTGTTTTTTAGTACAATCGAATATCTTATTTGACAAAGTCAGTTTTGTGTGACTGTGACTTTAGGGGGACAGAAGTGTTTAGAAATTTCACCGTTGTGGAAGCCGTGAAAAATAGAAGCCAGTTAGTCAGCTGTCCAACTGATCCGCAAAATGAAAGTTTGAAAAGTCTTGGTATTTGGAAGGTAGAGATTTATTCAAGGCTTGCCAATATATTGAAATCAAAACCCCTGCCTCTCTCTCTCTCTCTCTCTCTCTCTCTCTCTCTCTCTCTCCTCGGATGGACTAACAAGTTTTTGAGACATCCTAATCCTTGTAACTCTTGTAACTCTCACACACAAGTGCAATAGATTTTATTTCGCTTAAACAATTTTTTTTTATGTATTTCAATCTGTCTTGGTATTCCTCATGTTCAAAGACACGATATTCCCTTGTGGTTGTTTTTATGGTTGCCATCGCACCTGCCACGCAGCGCAAATTTAAAAGCGTGATTAAACATGAGACAAAACATGTGAAAAATGCGCCGAACATTTATCGTCTCAATCGAGCTTTCTGTACAGCGTATAATCAAGACCAACGAAAATAGATATATCTTTCGGTGATCTCGGTATAATGCTGTATGAGCCGCAGCCCATGAAACTTTAACCACGGCCCCGTGGTGCCCCGTCCTTTATCGTAGCCAGACGCACGGTTATGGCTAACTTTAACCTTAAATGAAATAAAAAAAAGATAATTAAAAAAAAGAACTAATGAGGCCAGAGGGCTGCAGTTTGTTATGTTTGATGATGAGAGGGTGGATGATCAGTATACCAATTTGTAGTCCTCTAGCGTCAGTAGTTTTCAATATTTGAGGGCGGACCTGACTGACAAAGCCATCTGAATAGTTTTTTTACAGAAACCTTAAAAACTGAGTCCGTAAGTGAAGTTTAGGATTACTGCCATTCACTCGTCGTTGGCTGCTGTTGCTTTTATTATAGCAGGTAAGATAATCTGGAAGGGATGAGGACTTAGCCTAGGAATGAGGCCCAAGCATCTTGCGCTATCTAAAGGCAGTTTCTAACGAGCAGGTTTTCTGACATCGTTCAGCCTCGTGCCACCAAGATAGAAAAAAGAAAGAAAAAAAAAACGCCTTGGCTACTTGGTACAGTGTTTAGCAGCATACGCTAAAAATAGCAGAAATGTGCTGCTGTGACTTTTGAGGAAATTCTCTGGTGTCCTTATTCCTATAATCACATTATATACAACCTTAAAGCTTTTCTAATTCCCGCGAGAAGACTGCAATAGTTTCAACATGAAAGGCAACCGGAAATTTATTATTAATATTACTATTATTCACCTTTGCTTATGACCGCAAAGGTTGTATGACGAATTTAGATCATGTTTTACTCCATTTAAGTTTTCGTTTCAACTGTGTCTTTTAGGCTAGCTCTTGCGTTGATATTTATTTTCATGCACGTCTACAAGCACCTTTTGAGATCAAGAATGCAGTCCCGGAAGCGTAATTGTGCCAATAAATTTAGGAGGAAATAACGCCCGAAATTTTATTGCGTTCTCCCTGGTCGGCGACTATAGTTGTTGTGGCGACACTTCATTCTTTTCCTGAAGCTTTGGGTTGAGCTCGAAAAAATTTATGGAGGAAAAAATGCCGGGAATTTCAGTACGTTTCCGGATGGAACGCGATAGTTTGTGACACTGTTTTAAAAAATTAGAGTCCATTAATCAGTATGCCTGTTACTGACATTAAACTCACGTTTAAATATCCATGCAGATGTGCATACGTGTTTGAATATATAAATGTTAGGGCATAGTGTCGTATGTATGGTTTGCATGCTGAAGGCATTATTCAAGTGCAAGAACAAATCTTTCATCTTCTCATCATTTCTTTATTTACCAACTAGAGAAACTGTAAGATGCCTTTTTGCAGTATGTAAGAATCTTTCAAATACCTTGAAGAGTAAAACTTTCTGCAACCACTTCTCGTAACTAGAAGCTTTTGGTGGAAATTTTCTCCACAGTTTATCTGTGGTTCGAGAGGAACGAAGCTTTGAAATATATTATATATATATATATATATATATATATTATATATATA
>NC_087206.1:33140370-33150370 GCF_015104395.2 Macrobrachium nipponense
TCAGCTGACGTTTGCAGGACTGAAGATCACAGGATTAAGCCTAATTTTGGCTTCTAATGACCTCGGCTTAGTATGTCACGATTACAGAGTTTTACCTGTTATGGAAGTGTCGGGGAAATTCTTGTTAACGAAGACAAGGCTAATTTGGGCCAAGGAGTAGCCCAGCAGGTACATCACTAGTAGGAAGGGAATAGAAATGTCTCATTAAGATGCCAATAGTCTTATATTCAGTTGAAAGAGATCGTAAGGATTCACAAACAGCCGGTATAAGTGCCCTTGTTAAGGTGATGTCCAGCATGTTGTAACTGAAGTTGTGGCTACAAAAAGGCTAGTTTACTTTATAATCACTTCTAATTATGTGAGAGGAGGAGCGATTAGGCAATAGGCATCAAGCAGCTTGTGCCCTGATGATTATTTACATTAAGGAACAACACAATTTGTATTGTTGGCTACTGTGTTGATTTAGTTCATTACACGACACAAAAGTTACATTAGTTAGTGTAACAATACCGTTCATTGAGTTTACACATACTTTTATTACTTCGAGGCCTTACATTTGTTTACTTATTTATGAAAATTATAAAATGATCCACTATCTCTCTGTTTCTTGAAGAACTTGAAACATCACTTTGTTTGCAAAGCTCAGACTTTAAGCATCGGAAATATCACTTTGTAATTAAAGATCACCTTAGAGCATCGTATAATTTGTATTAGATCCAGCTGTTTTGCAACAATAACAAAAACTCAAAAATACTTACCGATAGACATCATAAGACTTCGAATAATAAGCAGAAACAGATTCCGTTACAACTGTCGGGCTTCTAATTGTACAAGGTCTGGTGGAATTGCTCTAATCAAGGCTGTGGCTGAAGGTAAACGAGCGTAAGGAGTAACAGGTAAAAGGTGGCGCATAGAGCTGTAGAGAGCCGAGTCCTTTGCTGCCATTTGTGGAAATTTTCTTTAGAAAATAAAGATCAGGTCAATCAGGAAGGGATCTTTCCTAGATAGTGATCCCCAGGAGTTTTAAACCCGGTATATACACCTTTATGCGACGTGTTTAATACAAGCCCGTTGGGGATTGCCGTAAAAAGAAACTAGACTAAATATCATAAAGGAAATGACCCGCAAGAAATTATTAGTCCTTTATTTGGGGTCACAGGAAGTAGATACAGTACGTGAGTTATAAAACGCAGTTTAAAGGGCCAAAAAAGCGCCTCAGTGGCGTGGTTGGTATGGTGTTTGCTTCCCACCTCGATTCTCGGCCATTCCATTGAGGAGTGAGAGATGTGTATTTCTGGTGATAGAAGTTCACTCTCGACGTTGTTCGGAAGTCACGTAAAGCCGTTGGTCCCGTTGCTGAGTAACCACTGGTTCCATGCAACGTAAAAACGCCAACAAACAAAAACAAACAAAATAAAGGGCCAAAAATATAGTTGGTGAAGTCGTTGATCTCAATTTCGTAAGCACATTCCATCCCCTTTGAGCTTGGCCGAGGTTTGGAGGTCTTTGGCGTGCCGATGGATTCCCAAGTAAACGTTGTGGTTAGACTTAGCGGCCTGAAAGTTCAAGGTTGTCTGTTCATATCGGGAAAGTGAAATATTTGTAGTACAAAAGATTAAACGTGCCATTTCTCCGGAATCCTAGGACTAAATTTTATGTAAATTCGATAATGACCACACAAATATTTATATATATATATATATATATATATATATATATATATATATATAAAACATATTTGGACCAGGGTTCGTTTCCCGCCCTGGACCAGACATCACAAGTTCTTCTTTAAATTTCTTTGAACTTGGATCTTCAAGCTTTGTAGTGACAAGAGTATCCAAATAAGAGCAAAGAATTCAAGAAGTTAAGAGAACATTGTGGCTACAACAATTTCATGTGTATCTGGTGAAAAAGTGACCAGTAGATTCTAAATACATATATATATATATATATAATATATATATATATATATAATTGTATATGTATGTATGCATGTATGTATGTATACACGTGTGTAGAGAAGTAGAAAAAGATAGTGGTGTATCTGTCGCCATTAAAAAGGAAAAGAACTTAGAAAGGACCAGGGGTGGAAAAGCGCTACTGATAAACCATAAAAGGACTTTTGGGAGAAGAATATTCTTGAGTTGTAGCAGCGACTGATAGGCGAGTGGATAAGGGAAGCAGGCGAGATTAGAAGGGTGGCTATCGTAAAGGGTTCATTAATTCCGGCTTTGCCTTTCTCAGAAAAGCCCAAATGGAGAGAGAGAGGCGATAACTTTCCATCCGAAGGAGAGAGAGAACACATTTCGTACAGATGTAGAGAGAGAGAGAGAGAGAGAGAGAGAGAGAGAGAGAGAGAGGAGGAAAGTAGGATAAAGTAATTTTCTTGCTTAAGGAGTTTCTTGCGTAGTAACTGAGAGAGAGGTTGGCGTGAGGATTCTCCTTCGCAAGTTAAAAGCACGTCTCATGAACCGTCAAATGAAAAGGAAACAGCAGAGAGACACTGAAGATTTTCAGTTTGATTCAGAACTCCTGCCCGAGACGAACCTCGTCCCCCTTGAAGTTTTAATAACAGAAATAACGAAGTTCCCGACATTCTGATGTTGATGAATTGGTTACAATGATGCATGTCCATCTTTATCAGGAGACCGAACCTTGTTTTCTTATTCGCCAAAAGCCTCTTCGTTAAAAGATGCTTGAATAAGGAAGGTAAGTTCATCATAATTGCCAGATCCTTATGAGATGGTTTTCTCACAGATGGCAAACTTGAAATATTTTTTATCATAAATTTTTGCAGTTCCTTACGATCAAGTTTGAAACAAAAAAACTTAGACTGAATATATAATACGTTTGGAAATAAAGAATGAGATTTGTGTGGACAGGAAAAATGGTAGACAGGCTAGCATAGGTGAAACGATGTATCGATGTTTCGAGATGGTCTGAGCATGTGAAAAAAATGAAGAACGATAGTTGGGGAAAAGCGAGTCGAGTTTGGAAGATTTACTCCTGGTGTGGGAGAGTTAGTTTTGAGAGAGCTGGACAGATGGCGCGAAAGAAGCCCTAATATCCAAGATGAGGTAAGGAGTTTAGTGTGTGTGTGTGTGTGCGTGTGCGTGTGTGTGTGTGTGTAGGTGGTTCATCGGTTTGCAGGTGGTCCTTATGTGTTGGTGCATGAAATGGCTCGTGTTCTGGAAGATTTATACAGCGGTTTGTCCAGTATTCTGCTATTAAGTGCGTTATTGTCAGAAACAATTGCTTTATTGGTTTTTAGATCCTTCCCCACATTTTAGGGATACTGCTTAAAGTTTAATTATATATACATATATATGCATGTATGTATATATATGTAAATATATACATATACATATACATATAATCTGTCGTAACCTTTTTATCATACTTTTTAATAGGAGCCATCGCCTTCAAGTTCATTCCCAACCATATGACTAAACTAAACATTTGTCGTCATTTTCGTTCTTCCTTTTCAACTCTTACGTTCTAATTCTTCTTCTTATTTCCTCCTCGTCTCATTCATAGTCAGAAAGTTCCTCGCAAGCACCCAATTACGAGCGTAATTGGGTTCACAAACAATATGTTTTGACGGATTGGGAGTCAATAGCAGACCTTCCACGACCCACTTCATCAAAGGGTTTGTAACGCCTTGAGGCGTTATTGTTTTCGCCTGAGGGCAGAGAGAGAGAGAGAGAGAGAGAGAGAGAGAGAGAGAGAGCATAAACACTTTAAGAGAAGGCACGCTGACTAAGACATAGAGAGAGGGAGGGGTATATAAACATAAATAGACAAATCGAATAATGTCGGTTGCCCCATTTTTCTTTGGATTTTGAATTTACATAAAGAGACCTAAAAAAAAAAAAAAGCTCGAAATAATTGATTTGATTACCTATGATAGATTGCTACAAAAATGATAGTAAGGAGGCTTGTTTATTAATTCAGCTTTAAGGAAATGTGGCCTTCCCGAAAGAATATCATTCTCATCGGAGCGGAATATTAGTATGAAAGAGATAGCGGCCACCCAAAGAAAAGTGTCCGCCCAAAACTTTGGTCACTGCTACAAAAAAAAAGAAAGAAAAAAAATCTCCAGCCCTCAAACTTGAGTGAAAGATTATAGACAAAATCTCTTAATACTCTTCTGGCTTCCCTGTCCAACCCCCCCCCCCCCCCAACCCCCTTCCTCATCTTCCCTCTCCTCCTCCTCCTCCTCCTCCACCTTCTTTCCCCGATTATAAAAAAAAGAAGGGAAAAAATCTAGGAAGTAATACGTAAAGATTCACCGGCCAAAAACTTCTGCTTTTCAAAACTTTTCCTCTTTTTTTTTTTTCCGGAAAATTTCTGGGGTTTTTGGAGCTCATTAAAATATCATCCTAAGGCCATCGGTCGTAATGAAATAATCAAAAGCTTCCCTCTGGAGGAGATAAGGAGGCAGGGGGGAAAAAAAGTCGTACGACACTGCGATTCTTATCTTAAGCCAATAAAGTTTTCCTTCAAATTCCGCTCAAAGTATCGGTGAAATCCTGCCATCTTTAGCGGGAGGACTTTTCTCTATTTCTTTCTTTCTTTCTTTCTTTCTACTAGGAGAGGGGAGGGGTGAGGCCGAGGAGTCGCGGACAGGCGAAGAAAAGGTAGAAAAATTTCTTTTACGTCGGGTGAAAAAAATTAATGGAAAACCTAGTCTCAAAGTTTAATATAAAGTTTTTTTTTTTCTGTTGGACATCTTGATGAAGCCTTTTAATGTTGAGAAAATCATTTTAATTTTTTTTCTTTTTTGATGATAAACTGTTGTTGTATTTTTCAATTATTCAGAATATGAGTGACCTAGGCACTGCAACCCCCCCCCCCCCCCCCCACAACAAGAAAAATAATTTGTTTTGATTGCATTTCCTTTTTAACAATTCATTATTACGAGCTGACCTACCCGGCGCTGCCCGGATAAAACTGTGACTAACAGGCTGCAGGTAGGGGGAGGGAAGAAGGAGGGGGAAGTGGAGGGAAGAGGGGTGGGAAGGGGGAGGGAGAACGGATAAGAGAAGGGGGAAAGGGCTTCTGAGTTTCCTGGGACATCTTCACTTCAATTCTTCACTACTGTGGGTTTTTATTACTTCATTGTTTATCTCATCACTTTTCAGGTCTTCTAGTAATTTCATGGCGTGGTGTCACTTCACTGACCGTCATGTCATTACAGTGATCATGTCACTTCACTGACCCTCATGCCATTTCACTGATCGTCACGCCACTTCACTCATTTTCATATCACTTCATGTGTCTTTTCAATTCACTTATCTCATACTCCCTCCATTGGTCCTAAGGTCATCATGTCTTTAGTCTCCTCTCACTACATGCGTCTTGTCACTTCATAGGCCTCATGCCATTTAATATCCCCCATGACTTCATGGCTCTTGAGTCGACTCATAAGGCTCTTGCCCCTTCATGTGTCTCCATTCAGTTCAAGGGGCTCCTCTCATGTTCATATCTCCTGTCGTTTACTGGTCTGTATGACTGAAAGAGCCTTTTTTCATTTGCGATTATCTAAAATGAAACGGTGCTGATTAGAGATGTATTTTGTTTTGAACTAGTATATGCATTCGTGATGAAAAGTCTTTTAGGGAAAATTAGGTATAGGAATTCGTCGGGCTTAGAATATTTCAGGCTTAGAAATTAATAGTTTCAAGTGCATCATATAAGTTGCAAGCATGACTTTTAAAAATAAGTAAGGGTGCTGGAGTCTATTGGAAATTTATGTGACTATGCTGAATTCAGAAATAATAGCTGACAACAATATTTAGTTAGAAAAAGAGAAAAGAATTGTTTGAAAATTAATAACGTCGTGAAATATTTCAAACAGAAATCTTGATGCAAATAAACTTTGCAGTAATTATAAGCAACAGGTAATGGACGATAGTATTTGAACCATAAAATAATTAATAACAGAAAACTTGGAAATAACGAAAACGAATTATATCAATGATAATAAAAGTACCTGATAACGGTAAATATAACAAGGAATTGTCACTTATATTTTAACCATGAAAAAAGTGCGCAATTTTAAAAAATCTAGGCTTAGAAATAACTAAAATCCCTTTATCGGTTTTAATTTTGGCTTACTTTGTTCCTTTGAAGGGGTTTGGTATTTTGGTTGGGTATTTTCTCTTTGCTTAAGTTTCTAACTCTTAGAAACTTTCTTTGGGCTATTAGCAGTATTGGTTCCTAACTCTTGCAATCATTCCCTTCGGACTCAGTCTGTATAAGCACGTATTTTCATAACAAATTAATATGTATACGTATGTATATATATATATATATATATACATATATATATATATATATATATATATATATATATATATATATATGTGTGTGTGTGTGTGTGTGTGTGGGTGTGTGTAGGGTGTGTGTGTATGTTGAATTGAAAATCAATTTTTCCTACTTGTCCGAATCATCCAAGATGTTTTTCACGTTTGGATGAGAAGAGGTGGTATTTGCTGTAGTTAACATTAATGAAAGAAAAACTGTAATTAAGTACTACCGCCCTTCTTATGTTTAAGTACTTTTTCTCTAATTTTCTTTTACTGGGACAGTTTAGGTCTTTAATTAACTTCTTTTTCTTTTTCTTAAGTGTGTTTTGTTCATTTCATTTTATTATCTTATTTATTGAGTTTTTAATTATTTATAACTATTATTTTTTTCTTTCAGCAGCTAATTTAAGCAGATTTCACCATTATGTTGATCTATCTTGTTTTGTTTTCGCTGTTCCGTATAGTAACATATATGTCATTAAAGAGTAGAAACCTTTGCCTAACTGGTTATTGTTATGGAAAGATATATTTAAATCCAGCTGACTTCTTTTATTCAAAAATCAAAAATATTGCTTTCGTCGGCATGTGCATATGTGTGTCGACATTGGGCTGGGAATGCCATCCCCAAAAACTAAACTTTCAGTATTCCTAAAAGGTGAAACACACAAACACACGTATACTCGTATTCATACACACATAGGTAATGATGTATATAGATATTATATATAGTATATATATATAGAATATATATAGATATATATATATATATATAAAGCTTGAGAGGACAGAGACGAGAGAATGCTGAGTTGGATTATGGGAATATCGCTGCTTGAGAGATTGGAAAATGATAAAATAAGAAGGGCAGACTTAGTAAAGATTACAGCGGTGACAAGAGAGTCACGATTGAGATGGTATGGACATGTGTTGGATGGATGACGAGGAGGGAGTGAATTGAGGGTTTGGGGAGAAGGAACCTGTTAGAGGAAGAAGATCGAGAGGGAGACAGATGATGGCGAGATAAAGTGAAGGAAGATTTGGAGAGAAGACGTTTGTTGGAGGATGATGCCTTTGATAGAAGGCAGTGGAAAAGGCGCATCAGGCAACCGACCCTTAATGTAGGGATAACGGTGGGAAAGAAGAAGATATATATATATATATATATATATATATATATATATATATATATATATATATATATATACATACATACATACATATATGTATAAGCGAATACCACAGGGAAATGATAGGCAGAAATCCTTATATCTACTGTGATTTTATAAGTATATACATGTATATATGTATAAATATGCATATTTATACATACATACATATATATATATATAATATATATATATATATATATATATATATAAATTGGTATGCATGTGCATGTGTTTATAAATAAAGGTGAAAATCTAAATTTCATTTATCACTCGTGAGTATAAATTTTCGCACTACGAATTTCCATAAGAAATATTTTAGCATCAAACAAAGTTTATGTGTATATCTCTTTGTGCCTAGAAAAACTATGAACAGACAATCTAGTCTGAATACATTTGACAGTACATCTCTTCATGGCTGGCACCGGAGATTAAAACGAATTATCTCTCTCTCTCTCTCTCTCTCTCTCTCTCTCTCTCTCTCTCTCTCTCTCTCTCTCTCTCTCACATTATCGTAATTCGAAATATCTTGTGCTTTCAGTCATTTCCCATCTGTCTTTGTAATCTGTTTTTCCTTGGTGAATTAACATACTGCTCGCCTTATTTTTATCAGTATTTGAAGAGTTGTAAACGAAATTCCGTATGGCATTAGAATTAATTCATTGTGTATTATTAGGTCTGATGTTATTATATATATATATATATATATATATATATATATATATATATATATGTATATAATATATATACTATAGCGATAAGCGGAAAACATGTTATGCTATATATACATACGTAGCTACATACATAACATAGTACATCCTATGTTTTCGGTTATATGCTTCTCCAGAGTTAGACAAGGCGACATTGTGTTAGATGCGTAGGCAGGAAGCGTGTGCCTGTGATATATTCGATTTAAATGTGTTACCTCCTGAGTTTGGTAAGAGGAGCAAAGTTGAGATTGAAAAAGTTAGTTTTTGATCTATAAATATGAAATGGAAATGATCGGTCACGGCCAACTCCGAGTAACTGATTGAAAAAGTGTCGTTTGCAGTTATTTGATTCTAAAGCATATTTCAGCTCTTTTCTTGTTCGTTTGCTTACTGAAGGGTGAATCACGAGTCACGTTTTTTTTTATTATTATTTTTTTTAAGTTCTCTCCGAATCTCTGAAGTATGAAAATTATCTCGTAGGAGTGAAAATATACATTAGTAAAAATGATAATAAAAGAACGTTTATGTAGGGACCCTTCTCTGTTTCGTATTGATAAGTTTTTCATTTATTGTAATATATGTGGTTGTGACTTCAACAATCGAATTTTTACATAGCGGTGATGGTGTTTTATAATAGTGGGAATTATAACTATTGCTATTTTGTGCAAACATCTTTGTCATAAAGTTGTTAATTTTAATCTCTTATTTATAGCTTGCATAGAATATTTTGTTGTGGATGTAGTTTTAAAAATCGGACGGTTTTTAATGCGAAGTTGATTATTTTTTATGAGTAATGGCTTCAAGCACCAGCTTTTTGAAATTCAGTTTCTCTGCCATATGGAACTTGAAATACTCACGCAGCTTTTCAGTATATCCTTATTTATTTGTTTACCATACTTTCAGCGATCTTCCTCAATCCGGTCTTGGCACCGAAACTATAGAAAAGTTTAATATTAAAAATAAATGTAGAATAAGGTAGATTCAAAAAGGAAAGCACCGTCCCCTGGGACGTTACGTACCGTCCAGAGGCCCGGAACAAATTAATTTCATTTTCCCTAATTACATACAGCTATGTGAAAGAAAGGCTGGTTTCGAGCTAATCGACATTAAGCACAAAACACATTGGTGCACATTGCATTATATTGGGTGGAGATTCATTTAATTGTGTATATGACTAACTAAATGCTGTGAGAGATTTTCCTCGAAAATTGTCATCACATTCGTTTTTACACTGCCACTCGTTTTTACACTGTGGCAGTAATATGTTATGAAGTCTAACGGTAGTGCTAATATGAATTCCACCCAATTACAATATATTAATACAAAGATTAATTTGTGGCCCTCGTTTAACACTAGTGACGGTGCCATAATCATTTGCGCCCTTTCATAACCTTGTAGAGGTTCTAATGAGTCGATTCGAAACTAAATAGGTAAATTGGTCATGTAAATAGCTGCGGCAACAGGTAGTATAAATCCATGCATTTTTGTCATTAAATAGTAATTCAGTTAACGTTATACAGCCTGAGAAGTGATATATTTCTTTAGAGACGAGTAGACACAAGTGTTATTACCTGTGATCATATTTTCCGTCGTCATTATCCATCACTGTAAACTCTCAAGGCGATACAGGAACTACTTTACATCGACTTGCCTTTGGACAGGTATTGGACATGAAATTATAAGGTTCTCATTATACCATCTTTGTAGTCGTGTGTCTTTGATGGTCTGTTTTGAGCTTTATTTTACAGATGGAAAACACAGGTGTTAAGTTATGAAACCAGTTGATAAATATTTTGCATATATAAATTGCCTTGGA
>NC_087206.1:33152870-33215370 GCF_015104395.2 Macrobrachium nipponense
CATGTATGCAACACCCCATAGTTAAAGTTCTCCTATGACTTGCCTGCTTCTCTGCATCCATTGCAAAGTCACTTTTTGCCGAAACGCGTCCTATATCCTTTGAACCATTTCTCTGTGTCATATATTCTTTTCCGTGCGCACTCGCGCGCGTTGTGTCAGCCGTTTCTCCCACAGAATTTCTCTGGTGCATTTCCCAGAAAAAATATGCAACCCCCTCGCAGTCCACCGCGTGTATTTGTGTATCTGCTGTAAATTTCCCCCTCAGCGCGGCTGGCTGGCATCCTTCATTTGCCTCTCAGAGGGCATGGTGGGGGAAAAGCTACAGGAATCGAGGCTTATCAAGTGCCGGATCTAGTCTTTCAACTGCCTCTTAATAGGACTCCCTCCTGCGCTGCCTCATTTTATTCGTCGTTTTGAATCGCCAACGGCCGACGGCTGGATTTGGTCTTTGAACATCGGACCAATTCCAGTTTCTCTCTCTCTCTCTCTCTCTCTCTCTCTCTCTCTCTCTCTCTCTCTTTGCAGCAGTATTACGAATGCCGCCAGTGCATCGGACGATGCCCGACGGAAAAAAAATTTCCTCGTAAAGGGACTAATTAATGTTTTCTTTATCCCCGTGAATCATTTAGTGAACAATTAAAAAACCTGTTGTGCATTAAGGCAGATTAAAAGATGATTAAGTCTGGAAAGGCCCAAAGTGCTCGATTATGCTTGTTGTTCTATTCATTTATTTATTTTTTCTGTTTTCAAGGAAAACCGTATGTACATAAATCATGTAAATGCGTCCATGTTCGGCCAGCGGAAATGCGAAATGATTGTGGGGATCTGACACTGGTTGAATAGAAGCTCTCTCTCTCTCTCTCTCTCTCTCTCTCTCTCTCTCTCTCAGATTTCATGTTGTGACTGTCGTCGGAATGTGCTTTAATTTGCCTTTTGTGCGTCACCCCAAAAGTATTAGTATGGTCAGTGTTTTATTTCGAATACCCCTAAAGAGAGAGAGAGAGAGAGAGAGATAATTTTTACATTTTAGCCTTGAAAGTGTTTCATGATAACAGATCCTATTCTTTTCTTTCATCGCCTTTTTACCTCATCTACTCGTTTAATTTTCGAACTGTAATATTTGTTATTGAATCAAGCGTAAGAAACAGTACCATAGCAGATGCTTAAAGATATTACATCTATCCAAGACTTCCCAGAGGCCGCATAAAAGAGGGGGTGTTGAGTTTAGAGTTAACGCAAGCGCCAGTTGGTCACTATGAAGCCCAATACCCAACGAAGTTTTTAGCTATTATTGCATTAACTTTATGTTTATGGACATTATTCTTAAATCTCTTTGAAGTCTTCATAGAAATTGTTATATTTTATAAGCTATTTTATTCTTTATAAGGAAGATGCGGGCTGGGACGGTTAACGGACAGGCAATCTTTTTCGAGTCATGTTGGTGGAGAATAAAGGTTGCTTGTCTGTTAATTGTCAGTTTAACCATGGAGGTTTCTAGTGACTGGCGTGTGACTCCAATCATAGAAATAAAGCTGTTTGCGGAGTCATGTTTTGATGTAGTTTTTCCAGATTGTATTCTGTTCTGCTGGTGTTGTCCGCTGCTTTTAACAATGTCTTTAAGAAATAACCCTGTTTTGGTACTCTCTCTCTCTCTCTCTCTCTCTCTCTCTCTCTCTCTCTCTCTACGTGCCATGAACTATAGTCTCTCCTCTCTCTCTCTCCTCTCTCTCTCTCTCTCTCTTCCATGACCATGTATTTATGCACCTGACTGCCCTAGGCTACCTTCTCTCTCCTCTTCCTCTCTCTCTCTTCTCTCTCTTCTTCTCTTCCTTCCATGACCATGTATTTGCACCTACTGCCTAGACTACATTCTCTCTCTCTCTCTCTCTCTCTCTCTCTTATCGTGCATTTGTAACTATAGTCTCTCTCTCTCTCTCTCTCTCTCTCTCTCTCTCATCGTGCATTTGTTAACTAGTCTCTCTCTCTCTCTCTCTCTCTCTCTCTATATCGTCATTTGTAATATATCGCTCTCTCTCTCTCTCTCTCTCTCTCTCTCTCTCTCTCTCTCTCTCTCTCGTATTCGCACATTTGTAACTACAGCCTTGACTAAATTTAGTGAGGACTTAACTGACTGAACCTGTTTTAATTACACTGCCGATTGGTCTGGGCTCTTTTTTAAAATTCCCCACTAAATTGCAGCTTGTCGTTTCGCTCTACGCTGCGTTCCCGGCTATTGCTCTGGACTAGTGAGGGGGAGGAGGGGGAGGGGCAGAAGGGCTGGGTGGTTGTTGGCCAGTTGCATCCCTCCTTTGGCTAAAGAAATTTGATTTTGTAGTTCTTTCTGATATTTACTCCCGAGGCGTTTGATTTGATATCTTTATAGTTTTATTTTGTAGCTTTTCCCATCATTCCTTGATACGGAATTGGTTTTGCTTGCCTTTTGGCTCCGTCTAGAGAAATGGTGTTTTATGTCGTTGTTTTATTGTTGCTTGTATGCACAAAGAGAGTTTGTTGTTTTCCGCTATATTTGGATGCTGTTAGTTTGGTGGCTTTTTTCGTTTATTTTCTGCGCTTCCTCTTGATTTTTTTTGAGGGGCAGAAAGCATTCATGCTTTCTACATCAAGAATGAAAATTTAGGAATTCCAATTCATGTTATACCGTAATGTCTTTTTTGTTCCATAGGGAAATAGGTAAGCGTTCATTATATCCCTCCTTGGAAAAGGATTATTATTATTATTATTATTATTATTATTATTATTATTATTATTATTATTATTATTATTATTCATAAATAGCATCT
This sequence comes from Macrobrachium nipponense, assembly GCF_015104395.2. Taxonomy (NCBI): domain Eukaryota; kingdom Metazoa; phylum Arthropoda; class Malacostraca; order Decapoda; family Palaemonidae; genus Macrobrachium; species Macrobrachium nipponense. The sequence continues at coordinate 33,155,672 of NC_087206.1, forward strand.
ATTCTTATTGAACAGGCTGAAAAGCATTGAATTTAAAGTAAAAGCTTTCACGGGGCAGAGGAAACAAAAGGTCGAAATCACTAGAAAGGAGCAGATATTCAGTTGAAATCAGTTAATCAGTCTGAATATATAACTGAAGCCAAATACGAACCAGAAATGATTGTATATAAATGATAACAAATAAAATAAGTAAAACAATTTTTGCACCTCATAGGATGTTTGCTGGAGAGTACCTTAAAGCGAGTGAACTCAAAGCTAACCCAGTGAAAGGTCACCGTCAAGAGGTAGAGGCCGAGACCAATTGTCCATTCCAGAAAAGAGGATTATTGATGCATTCCATTTCGGTATAACGCATTCTTACAGTTCAGCCTATGAGAAGGAAAAAAAAATCATGCTTTCCATTCCATTAAAAAGCATTGATGCGCTTCGATTTTGGATTCGTTTGTTCCTTCTCTATCGAATGTCATATAGTTTCCGGGTTTAGGAACGTTAGTTTGTTAATTTTCCTTTGCCTTCATTGGCTTTGTGTATTTATTTATTAACGAGCTTGATGGCTAGTTCTACGCTGCGCTGGAATCCGGAGCTGGCCATCAGGTCTCCCCTTCCCTCCCAATCTCCTACCTACCACGTCCCCAACAGGTCGGACAAACAGTTTGCAGTATGAAGGTGGATGTATTATGTCTCCCCTACCTCCCGTTCCTTTACCTACCCTGCCCCCATCCAGGGCAGACAAGCAGGTTTGCAGAAGGAGGGTAAATTTGCCATGTCTCCCCTACCCTCCCGATCCCTTACCTACCCCACCCCCACCCAGGGCGGACAAACAGGGTTTGTAGGAGGAGGGTGGATGTGTCACGTCTTTCATACCTTCTTGATCGACCCCCCCCTCGGGACAAGCAAGGAAGATCCACTCGGATTTTATTATTAGTGATGATTAATGTACTTATTACATCTGTACCACCTCCCTACCACCAACGACACTGTATCGCGAATCTCACTGTTATATTTTAGTTATTTGAATCTGATTCTTCCATCATTTCATATACTGCTCGTGAGTCAATTCCTCATACCCATGAGGGCCACTTCGGTCGAATGATTCATTTTATTTCAGGTGAAAGTAAAACCTGTTACCGTGTAGCGAAGGTCGTCGTAGGTGGCCTCGAGATTTATTTAGTCTACTGTGATGTGCTCCTCTTATCTGTCTGCCACAAAATCACTTTTACTCTTTTGTTCGCCTCTTACTCAGGAAGTAAATGAGATCTGTATGTACACATTAGGAACAAAACCGTCACCGTATACAAATAAAATGCTGGTATTAGGAGAAAATGACTCCTAATTAAGGCCGATTATTTATTACATTATAACATTTACTCTCAATTTACGCCTATCCCTTATCTAAAAAATTGTCTTAGTTACGCTCTCCTTTCTATGACTGTTTTGTTTAACTTCTAATGATGTTATTGATAGGTGATTCCAGTTAGACTTTCTGAAGTTTTAAAGTTTGTTACTGTGAGACTTTATCTTGTTTTAAAGATAATTATAGTTAGACTTTCTGATCTTTTAAAGATTATTATAGTTAGATTGTGATGTTTTAAAGACAATGATAGTTAGACTTTCTGTTGTTTTAAAGATAATTATAGTTAGACTTTCTGATCTTTTAAAGATTATTATAGTTAGATTGTGTTGTTTTAACGACAATGACAGTTAGACTTTCTGTTGTTTTAAAGATAATTATAGTTAGGCTTTCTGATATTTTAAAGATAATTATAGCTAGACGTTCTGTTGTTTTAAAGACAATTACAGTTAGGCTTCCTGTCGATTTAAAGATAATTATAGTTAGACTTTCTGATGTTTTAACCAGTTATCGAATAAAAAAACATCTCGTTTCCATTCGTAAAGTAGTTTATGCATTCTCATTACTGTTATTGATCCAAATATGTACAAATTTAAATATTTAGTTTCGAAAAGAAACGATTTGCATCATCACATCAATGCTTTTCCTTGATTATGATGATATTAGGGCGAATCTGATGATAATGTCGGTTGAACATATACTTCCTTACCCACCCAACAAAATGTGAATTTGGACGTTTGGAAGGCTAAGCCCGTGACTTGCATATCACCATTGACTATGGTAATTACAGGTATACTTCGTAATTTAACCTAAGCTAGGACACTACGGGCTCCCTGGGGGTGGGGAGCGTAGCCCAATTCCACCTCCCCCTCAAACCTTGGCTAACCTGTAGTAGTGAAGCTGTGATTAGGGTGCAATTTAACCTAACTACTTTAGGGGCCGTGCTAAGCATCATAATCCAATCTTAGCATAATAGCATACTGTTTATTGTTTACTGTTTAATGTTAATTATAGCTTAGAAGAAAGTATTCTGTTATATTTGGCATCAAATGTAAAAGAAAAACCTATAATTTTGCATAGTGCCTCCAGTGCGATAACTATTCATTTGCGATGGCAGTCAAATTTAAAGCAAAGTTTATTTTCAGACGTTCTGGATGATTCATGTCAAATAATCGTATATATCTGGTTCTTTCGCTATAAGGCGCGAGGCAGTGTCTGCATGAAATACAGGAGCAAATGAATTCCTGCATTACTCTTGAGCCGCGCAGACAGCGTGATCTCGAGTCTAGGGTAGGACAAGGAGGTAAGCCTCCGAAGCATCGCCGATGGCCACTTTAGGGTGTGTTATGGTCTGTGTTAGTATACAATCGTCTTGTGTTATGGGCTCTAAAGTCCTGGACCCAACGAGACACTAATAGACGCACTCCACAATGCTGACGGTAACGTACAACCTCCATTCCACAACCCTTCGTGCCTCCTCCTCAACAGGCCGTAACTCCCCTCTCGGATGTCACCACCGATAGCCTCCTCATACCGCTTGGAGTCGCTCGCCGCCCTTTTATTGGGCTTTCGTTTCACGCCGTCGCCGTCCAGGACTCTCTCTCTCTCTCTCTCTCTCTCTCTCTCTCTCTCTCTCTCTCTCTCTGGGCGGTTTTCATGAATTGCACTGCGATTGCCTGTGCTGAAATATTACTCTTGAGGGTTTTTTTCTTCTTTTATAGCTTCGAAAGATCTTCATGACATGCTCTACAAAGTCGCAGTCTGAAAAACCAGTAGTTAATTAGCAGTTTGATTTTTGCGGAAGTGCATTGAGATTATATTGGCTATAGTATGAGCATTTTATCTTCTGTTTATTAATTCATTTTTCTGGTAATTGTTTTTGAGCACAATTTTCTACGAATGTATTCGAATTTATAAGAATTAACTGCAAAACCCTACATTTAACCGTCTTCCAGGATTAAATGCTTTCCTTAAACTACTTTTAATATTATATTTTAAAGCAAGTAGCTTTTGATCGTCAAGTAGTAGAGAGGTATGTATTAGTATTATCTTATAATAAGTATTTGTAAACTGAATTCGTTGAAGTAGTGTTCCATGGAAGTTTTTTGTCATCTAAATATCTTTTATTTTTTACTTTAGTTCAGATTATTAAAAGCAAAAGCACATTGATTTTCGGCGTTAGTATACTAAGATCAGTCAGTCTAGTGTGTAGGATGCATTTCAATGAAGAAATAAATTTGTCAGTTTCAAATTCTCTCTCTCTCTCTCTCTCTCACTACACACACACACACACACACACACACACACTGTGAAGCGACCTCTCCTGTGTCTGACGACGTGCCTCGCTGATAACTCAAACAAATAGTGAATAAACATATTTCGAGAAAAATGTAATCATTGACTCATTTTTTCCTGCCATGTCAGAATATAGTCATACCGTCGACCCCTCCCCGTACCATTCTGGCCTCCTCATCAACGAAAAATGACAGAATAGGTCCGATGAAATGATTTCAAATGAATAAATGCCAACGTTTAATCACTCTCCTTCTGGCTAACAATATCAAATTACTCTAAAAATATTTAGAATGGGACCTACTTGGACTTGTCTCGTATATTAAGTCTCTCTCTCTCTCTCTCTCTCTCTCTCTCTCTCTCTCTCTCTCTCTCACACACACACACAGATATTGGGCCAAAGAGATTGGTTTTGTAAGGGCAGGAGAGGAGGGACCAGACAATTGGTCCAGAGAGAAGGAAGTGAGGTGGGTGTTGTGGGGAGCCCTTCTCCAGAAGAGCCCCATTCCCCTTCAGTGGTAGGAGAGGGCGATGGCCTTGGCCTGTTGGATTACTTTTAATCACGACTTTTGTTTATATAAGTTCGACGACAAAATCCAATTATTCGTTGATGCGTTCTGACGTTTTATTTAATTTTGCTAGAAACTTTTTTTTTTTCTTTCAAGTAATGGATTTATTTCGGAATTTTCAACATGTGGGAAGAGTGCCAGGCTTTTGTGGCCGAGTCACAATGAAAATATTATTTTGAGGATCTGTACTCTACTGTATTTCCCCAGTGTTACAAGAAAACCAGCCAATCCGCAATCAATTGGGAAACGTTTTTTTTTTTCTGTTTGTATCGAGATCTGTAACGGAGCCAATGGCCCAGAGATTCAGGGTGTGGGGGGACTTGGGTAGGGGGTAGGTGTAGTAAGAGAACAGCAAGTGGAATAAACTCGCTTTTTACAAAATGAAATGGAACATAATGTACTTTGTGCCACTGGCGTTTTTGATTTGTCAAATGGGTTTTGATTGAATGGAAAAATACTTTTACTATGCTTTTTTTATTTTTAGGTGCCTTTGTAGAGTGTCCTTAAGGGATTTGTTTGAGCGTTAATGCATTTGCATATGTTGGCGTGTCTTTGTATTTATTTATTAAACTTTAGTACATAATTGGAATTGGTAGACTATTTAAACAAAATTTTTATTTTTTTCACTCGTAAATTTACATTTTGTTTGTTGAAACACGTATCTATTTTCATTTATCCTTTTATCTGTTTATGTGTGTGAGTGAGTATGTGTTTTTTTTTTTGAACGTGAGAGAGAGAAAGAGAGAGAAAAATCGTGTAACAAAATATTTTTTCCTTTAAAAACCGTCAAAAGAGGAAAAAGGACGCCTCATATTGTTCGACACCCATTCCTATCAACTAAATGAAGTGTTTGCGAACATGCTCAAACCTTTTCACTCGTATCTATGACTTTTCCCATGTCTTCTCTTAAAGAAAATTCGTATCTATATAGCTCACCTCTGTGATCATATCTGTCCTTTTCTTTTTCGTTAGTTTTTTAATTTTCATTATCTTTGTCTCATTAAGAAAACAATCAATTATAATCACGATTTTACGCCAGTTGTAGATTCCTTCACCAACGGGCTTGTATGCAAACTGCTTGAATCGGTCTCAGCAAATTTGTGATACTGTGCACAACGTAAATGTTTAGCTGCCATCGCACATTTCTCTTTTTAAATAAATATATCATAATTTTAATTTCATTTTCTTCGTTCATTGGGTACTGATGACCTAAACTTCTTTGTAGCCAATGAAGTATATTTTAACGCTGGTGCTGTGCTCATTATAACTAACAGCGTTACAAGTAGTTTCAACTTCACTGAGAGTTTGACTGCATTCTATCATGATTTTATGCCTCGTGCATGTTATTATTCTCTCCTCTCTCTCTCTCTCTCTCTCTCTCTCTCTCTCTCTCTCTCTCTTAAATAAACTTCCTTCCAGCGAAGCTTGCATAAGAATGCCATGAATTGACTAGAAAGTTCTTGCACTTCACTGTTCACGTTTCACACACACACACACATATATATGTGTGTGTGTATTTGTGTGTAACTGGATCACGAAAATATGGACCGTGGCCAATATATAAATAAACACAAATGAAACGAAGGAAAGAGAAACAATGGATTGGTGCTAGGACCTTCGACTTCTTGTCCCCTACTTAGCAGACTGAAAAGATATTAGAATAAGTTTACTAAGAAATATAAATGAAAGATAGGGATTACGATGGAAGAAATATGTACCTGGAATCCAACACAGTTGAAGAATAAGTCGACCAACCGAAGTAAGGGTAAATATTTAAGAGTTTTACAATGGCTTAGCCATTTGTCCTCATATATATATATATTAATATATATATATATATATATATATATATATATCATATAAAAATATTTATTAATTTATTTAATTTAATTTATTTAATTAATTTATTTATTTGTGTATATAAAGGGAGTAGTTTGTAAACTCTGTAAAGCTATATATATATATATATATATATATATATATATATATATATATATATATATATATTATATATATATATATATATATATATATATATATATATATATATATATATATATATAATATCATACATACATACATACATACATACATATATATATGATACAAATGTGCATTTTTCATGATTATAGAATAATTTGATGATAATTTGAATTTTCTTTTTCTTGCAGGTATGGAATTGTTATATGAGCACTGCTGTTCTATCAGGTGATAAGCTGTGAGTTGGGTTGATTTTTTTTTCTTTTACCTTAATCAAGTACAGCAAGGTCCAGGAGAGAAAGTGCTAGTTCCGTATAATAACCATGCATTCTACAGTTGAAACGTGGAAGAACCATTGTATGAATGAGATCTGTTGCGAACGCGCGTATGCAGACACAGTGAACCAAAGACATATAATGAGAGAGTGGGTTGGATCGGCATTTGAATACATATATAAAAAAAGCATTATTGTTGAAAGGATGAAAACTTCGTTAAAGATGTTGCTATGTACTCTGGAGTAAGAGTTGGAAGGTTAAGAACTAAAACAGGTTTGGGTATGGCTACGTGCGCCTAGTATTTGGGTATATGGGTCACCTCCTAGAGTCTAGACTGTGGGTTGATCTGTTGGTGGACTGCGGACCACGGAAGAGAAAGAGAGATTGAGATAGAAAGTGGGTAATTTACTTTCATTGTCATGAGCGCTCGTTTTGCGGTGATGGAAAATTAACAGCGTTGAGTCTGGAATTTACGACGGTGGACGCATTCCTCTTCTACACGTGCTCGTGTGTACACAAACACACACGTATATATGTGTATCTGTTTGTATGTATGTCTGTATGCGAGAATGCATATATATTACACACACACACACATATATATATATTATTATATATTATATATATAGATATTATATATATATATATATATATATATATAATCATATATATATATATCTATATATGTATATTACACGCGCACACACACACACACACACACACACACACATATATATATATATTATATATATGTGTGTGTGTGTGTGTGTGTGTGTGCCTGTGTGTGTGTTTGTGCATATACGTATTACACGCACGCGTTTGTCCAAAGTTTAATTTCATCTCTTATTAGGGCTGGCAGACAATGTAATTGTCTATAATTGTAATTCCATTATAATTAATGAAATGTGCTTCACCCTAAATCAATTATGTTCTGACTAATGCGCTTATGACTCCCCCTCTTCCTTTCGTAAGAGCAAAGTATTTTAATTCATTTCTTGAAGAGTTTATATCCAGCATATATTTCCATGCTTCACTCGTCCCTCAGTCTTATAAGATACTCCTCTTCCTCCAAGAGGTAGAAGCGTCGCTTCTCTTTCTAGGTTCAGTCTTGCTTTTCTTTATCTTTATTACCTCCTCTTTCTTGTCATTTTAAAGTTGTGCCGAATGGGGATATTGCGTTGCCCTTCCCATCGGCATCTCTCTCGTCGGCTTCTCTTCAGAAGACGCTATGCGCTAAAGTCTTTAGGTCTCTGAAAACCTACAAGACAGAATCATATTATTCATATCATTGTGATGTAGATTTTTCATGCGAATTTGCCTCTCTCTCTCTCATCAAGAAAGGCATACTTCTCTCTTTTCCTCTCTCTCAAGAATGCGTATTTCATACCTCCTTCTTTCTCTCTATCAAATCACAAAATGTATACTGCTCTCTCTCTCTCTCTCTTCTCTCTCTCTCTCTCTCTCTCTCTCTCTCTCTCTGTTTTAAGGGAAATTTTGTCAATTTTTTACAGATGAGTTTCTCATACTATTGTTTTTTATATTAGGTTTTGTTGATTCGTTGTTGTTTCAATGATGCAATTTTTTCGTCTTCTTATTTATTTTTGTCAATCTTTCAAGTACGCATAGTGTATAGGATTGCAGAAAACAGTAATGCTACTGTGGGCGTTGTTAATAACGTGTGTCGAAATATTTATACATATACTGAATAAATCTATGTATTATTATTTATGCTTTCATATTACAACATTGTGACCGTTGTATTTTTTTATGTTTAATGAAGAAATACATTCACTAGTGACTTTTGGATTTAAGCGTGAATTTGTTTGCACCCAAAAGAAGCGTACTTGTCTTCCGGGATCCCCATTACGCAAACATACTTACACGAACAATCAACCTAAATCCAGTGGTGTGTGGATGAACTCACAAGTACTCTCTCGTGCAGCCGTGAAAATATGAGTACGCATTGACCATATGCCGACGGTGGTTTTACTCCCCGACACTTTTTTGTCTTTTCCCACTGCTGCTTTGAAGGAGGTCACTTGTAAATGGCATCTAAACTGGTCGGTATAGTTCGGGGTTCGGTGTGGTTATGTATGTCTTAGTTCCGTATTTTAATATCGTAGTTGTTGCTTAGGGAAATATTTGTTGTCGTTTGTTGCTGCATTTTTTATTTTAATCTGTATTTATGTTTAATTGAGTCTTTCTCTGAAATTATTGAAAGTAAAGTGATGTTACAAGTATTGTAACAAAATAAGTTACAAGCTCGGACCAGCCAGTAACTGTTTTAATGTTTGTTTCACAACCAAACAGTATAAGATCATTCCATCCTTTAATAGGATATTTTTCTAAGTCTCAACAACGCGTTTTTATGCGGTTCTAACCAAAGAATCGTTAGGTGAAGGCTTTTGCGGTTAGGTCACTGGGAGGGTTGGGTTCTCTGCGCGCATCGCCACGAATATGCAAGTGGTTCTGTCGGCCGGTCGATCCACGGTAAAAACTGGTCCGCATCTACTGTTGTTGCCGATTGCAATACCCAACCTGTAGAGATACCGTGGTAGTTTCACCGAAATACTTTCACTATCGTAATATTACTCTCTTCGTTCTTATCGAATATTGTACGAATCTCATATTGAAGTTTTGAGGGAGTTACGCTTTCCAGGAGTTTTGATGGAAATTACCAGGAAGTTTGTCGTGTGCTCATTGTGAAAGCCTTCAGTGATACTAACGCCTTTCATGCATTCATCAAAGGTGTTTTTAACGCGCTCGTACATTTATTTTGGTGCTGTTGATGACGTTCACTTTGTTTCTGAGCAGATGTATCGGAACGCCTTCGTTTCTGTAGCAAGTTTTTCTACTCCATCGACCTTGAAGGTTGTTTGTATTGGAAAGCTCTCTCTCTCTCTCTCTCTCTCTCTCTCTCTCTCTCTCTCTCTCTCTCTCTCTCTCTCTCCTAATACTAAAGAGTTTTGACTTAGTAATTAAAAATTGGATGATATATGAAAGAAATCAAAAGGGACTGGGACTATCTCCTATCTGGTGACTTCAACTTTCCTTTCGTAGATGGAAAGAACGAATAGGAGACTGTGGTTGTACTTATACATATAAAAAAGAGAGTAATAGTAGTGCAGAAGATAAGAGGCAATTTGAAAAGCTATTAAGATATGCTACTAGAATCAACATTCAAACAAATTAATCACCTGCCAACAAGAAAGGAAAAATACTTTAGACCTAGTATTTGTGAACGAGATGAATTATGTTAAAGAAATAATAGTTTATAATGCGAGTATTTCAGATCATAATGTCATAGAATTAACAGTTCATTCAAAGCAAGTGAAAATAGAGATAAGCAAGAAATGAAAAGTGGGTGGGAAGGATATGGAAAATACAACTTCTACAGTAAAAATAATATAAAAGGTCAGAAATTAATGAAGAATTAAACAAAGATTGGGATAACATTTTCGTAAGTGATGACATAAGGGTAAATACGGAGATTATTATATAAAATATTGGAGAAAAATAGTGGATAAATATATACCGAAGAAGAAAAGTAAACATCATTCATGCATACCAAGAGACAGAAGGATCTTGTTCCAGAAAATCAGAAAGTGGAAAAAAGGTCTTGCAAAAGAAGAAAAAAAAATGCATGGAAAGTTATAGAACTAAAAAGTAATAAGATAGAAAATGCAGAACAAAAGATTATACAATCAAAAGAAAATGAAAACGGGACTTGGAAGAAAAACCTATTAAATATCAAGCAAAACCCCAAAGCTATTATACTCATATGCGAAGAAGATGAATAAAAGAAGAATAGAATAGGCCTCTGAGAATTGAAGGGAGATTAACGAATGAAAAAAAGGAAATTTGCAACATACTGGAGCAGAACGATATAAGAGAGAATTCACCCCTAGAATAGATATGAAGATAATGATATAGAAGTAAGGGCGACGAAATAGTGAATATTTAGCTGACATAGAAATTAATGAAGCTGATATTGTGCAGGCAATTAATGAAATTATTAAAATGGAGCTGCTGCAGGCCGGATGGAGTCCCTGCTATTTTGTTAAAGAAAGTAGTTCATTCTATCGCAAAGCCACTTGCAATATTATTAAGACAAAGTGTAGATACAGGCAAGATTTATGATGAGCACATTATTAGCATATATCACCCCTACTTTCAAAAGTGGATCAAGACTAGAGGCAAGTAATTATAGGCCTGTGAGTCTAACATCACATATTATGAAAGTGTATGAAAGGGTAATGAAGAAAATATTTATGAAACATTTAATAAAAAATAATTTGTTTAATAGGACAACACGGTTTCGTACCCGGAAAAAGTACACAAACCCAACTGTTAGTCCACCGTGAGAACATATTCAAAAATATGAAAAGCGGAAATGAAACAGATGTGGTTTATCTAGACTTTGCAAAAGCTTTTGACAAAGTAGACCATAATATATTAGCAAAGAAAATAGAAAACACAATACCGTAGATAAAGTAGGAAGATGGTTAAAAGAATTTTTACACAACAGAAAACAGATAGTTATTGCAAACGATGAGAAATCGGATGAAACCAAGGTAATATCCGGTGTTGCCACAAGGTACGGTGCTAGCTGCAATATTGTTTGTTATTATGATTGAAGACATAGACAGTAATGTTTAGGATTCGGTAGTGAGTAGTTTCGCTGATGACACAAGAATAAGTAGAGAAATTACTTGTGATGAAGATAGGAACGCTCTACAAAGAGACCTTAACAAAGTATATGATTGGGCCAGGAGGTAAATAGGATGGTATTTTAACTCTGATAAATTTGAAATCATAAATTATGGAGACAGAGAAGGAAAGCTATATGCATATAGGGGACCTATAATGAGACAATCACAAATAAGGAAGCAGTTAAAGACCTTGGTGTGATGATGAATAGGAACATGTTATGCAATGATCAAATAGCCATTCTGTTGGCAAAATGTAAAGCAAAAATGGGAATGTTGTTACGGCACTTCAAAACAAGAAAAGCTGAACACATGATTATGCTTTATAAAACATATGTTCGTAGTCCACTTGAATATTGCAATATGATATGGTACCCACACTATCAAAAGGATATTGCACAAATAGAGAGTGTACAAAGGTCCTTTACAGCTAGAATAGAAGAAGTTAAGGACCTAGACTACTGGGAAAGACTACAATCCTTAAAATTATATAGTCTAGAAAGGAGAAGAGAACGCTACATGATAATTCAGGCATGGAAACAGATAGAAGGAATAACAGAAAATATCATGGAACTAAAAATATCAGAAAGAGCAAGCAGAGGTAGATTAATAGTGCCCAAAACTATACCAGGAAAAATAAGGAAAGCACACAGAACATTAATCCACTACGCACCAGCATCGATAATGCAGCGTCTATTCAATGCGTTGCCAGCTCATCTGAGGAATATATCAGGAGTGAGCGTAGATGTGTTTAAGAATAAGCTCGACAAATATCTAAACTGCATCCCAGACCATCCAAGATTGGAAGATGCAAAATATACCGGAAGATGTACTAGCAACTCTCTGGTAGACATTAGAGGCGCCTCACACTGAGGGACCTGGGGCAACCCGAACGAACTGTAAGACAACTCTCTCTCTCTCTCTCTCTCTCTCTCTCTCTCTCTCTCTCTCTCTCTCTCTCTCTCTCTCAGATGTTGCGAAATCCCCCTGAGCACTCAACCTTGTTTCAACCTTACCCATTCTCTCTCTCTCTCTCTCTCTCTCTCTCTCTCTCTCTCTCTCTCTCTCTCTCTCTGATTACCTCCTGAGAGTAATTTCCAGTGGAAGAGGCGTTCAGGTGAAATTTAAAGATGTGCGTCTTCCTCTTTATTCGTTTTATCAAGATTTTTATCTTCTGAGAAATTGATTGCAGAAGGTATAAACTGTAGAATGTTTCATTTTTCATGTTGAACTTGGTTGAAAATTTTGTCTGTGTGTGGTGTAAGCAGTAGCACACTTCTCCAGGAAAAGCACAGAGCAATTTATGCATTTTGTTAATCCAGTTGTGTTTTAGGTGGTGAGTCATGTAGTTATAATGGGGACTATAAAGTGGATAGAAGAAAGTATAATTCTGAAGTTTTGGAAGGAAAGAGGAGAAGATTTAAAGAGCGCTAAATAAATGATACAGGAGAGAAACTGGAACAGAAAAGCGTAAATATTCAGGATGTGAGATAATGCATAAAAAAAATGCAAGTGGCTTACTGTTTACAATGGGACGAGCAGTTTGAGCAGGTACATTAAGCTGTTTGTTTTGTTGAAGATTTTAGATCTTAGGTTTCATCGTTGATTCGGATGTAATTTTTTTCAGTATTTGTTCTTGTCCACAAGTACATTTCGTCAGTACTTGTACTTCATAAGTACTGGCGCATGTATTTGAACCGGCCCGTGATATATATATATGTGTGTGTGTGTGTGCAGTGCCTCATTTCTCTCTGTATTGGGAAAGCGTGGCCACTCTCGATTCAGTCTTATCTGCCTTGGAAAATACCTTGTCCTTTGACACTTCGAATTCCAGTTGCATCGATTCTTCTGACGGCAGGAAAAGTGCCATGGAAACCTTGTTCCCATTTCGTTGGGAACTAAAAGTCCGTCGGCGATATTGCCCGTGCTACTGGTCGGCCATGCAGTCTATTTCTCTTTCCCTCTTTCTGGTTCATTGGCCTGTTTGGTGATGCAGTCGCTTCGTATGTGCTTCTGCTTCTTAATATCTTGACTTGTAAGTCATTTTCACGTTTGTAACGTACATCACTTCGTTTTGCTTTTCATCTTTTTCTCCTTGTGGTACTTGCTTCTGGAAGCTGAGGAAGCTAATAACCGAGTACTTTCATTCCTTATGAATGTCCGTGCATTTTGATTAATAATAATAATAATGATAATGACACTAATAACTATAATTATGATAATAAAATTTTTATTATTTTTTTGCTAAATTACATTAACACTGGTTGTATATAATTATAATGATGATAATACAATTTTTCTTATTTCTTTGCTAAATTACATTAACACTGGTTGTATATATTGTTGATTAATCAAAAACTCCCTCGTACTGCTGAGCAGATAACAGCTGCTCTATTTTCACTCACGTGTTTCACTGAAGTTCACACGAGTATTTTTTAATATTGAGAGAGAGAGAGAGAGAGAGAGAGATAGAGAGAGAGAGAGAGAGAGAGAGAGTGAAGGGGGGGAGGAGAAGGAGGGGGAGAAGAGGGTAGGGGGACGAGGAGGAGAAGGAGCGGAGGAGGAGGAGAGAGAGAGAGATGAGAGAGGACGCGCGAGAGAGAGAGAGAGAGAGAGAGAGAGAGAGAGAGAGAGAGAGATTTAAGTATTCAGGTATTTTTTCGAAGTTTGAATTGGTTTATAAGTTTAATGAAATTCTGACCTTTTGGTTCTAGCTACCTTTGAATTGTGTGTGAATTATTGGCCAAACGGCTGAGACAGTTTCAAGTGCTTAATATTGATTGATACCACTGAGGGAGAATGAAAGACAGATAAGAATTCAAACTGGTTTATATATCTTTCGGAAAATACAGTTAGCTAAGAATTTTGTTTTAAAGCATTTATTTCAGTGAGTTCTATGATTTTCTTCAAAAATTGAAATGGTAGAGATTCTTTTATGTTATGATTTTAACCATTATTTGCGCTCCTTGAGGTATTTAAAGAATCCGTCACATGCAGATATCGTTTCTTAGCCTCCTTCATAAGTACCCGTAGAATTTCCTTCTAAAAGCACCATGTTAAGGGAATCGAATAAGCCGTAGTAATCTATCCATTTGCAACGTACGTAGTTTACTGACTCATTCATTAAATACATTTCCTTTTGGGAAAGGTTTGGGCCGTTTCTGGGAAGGTCATTTCAGGGAGATCCTCGCCTATAATTGGGAAAGGTATGCGCGCATCTAGAGGCCATCAATTTGACTTCTGGCCGGATGCCTGGGATTTTTAAAAAGCTGCAACTGCGAGAAAGTGGGAATAATTATTACAGGGAGATTGCGTCTCTTTGGCCCGAATCACAATTGGTATGCCATACGATGGCATTCCCGTTTTATGGGGCGGAAAATGGTGAAACAACCTCCGCCGAGAATTACGTGAATGTTGCCAACATTCTTTGCTGTGTGTGTATGTGTCTTTTAAGCGAATGCATTATTGCGCCAGTCTCCTTGTGCATCCGCTCAGTCATGTGCATACGCGCTTACAACATGTGGAAATGAATGCAAGTGTTCTTGTGTGTATCTAGGCATGTGTTTCACGTGCGTTTATTAACATATTAGATTAAAATTTGCTAGCATTCCTTGCATGTTAATGTGAATTCATACGAATGTATCCATGGATATGCTGACAGACAGACACGTTTAGATATAGCACACACACACACATACGCGCACAGACACATGTTTGTATATGTGTGTGTGTTTATGCATTTGAATAAAGACACATCTATGTATGTATGTATGTAAACCCAGCTAACTCATTTATATACCGTATGCATTTTTTTTTTGCGCACGCTTATAAAAAAAATTAGCTGTGCTTTGGCAGTCTTGCAAATCTTCAAAAAATCTAGTCACTTTTATTTCCTTCATGATAATGACTGTTTTTATGATAACCTTTTAATTCATTATAGGTAGCCTTTGTTCCATCATTCATTCTCGTCTTTCAAACCATTTCCTGCGTCATTAATATTCCCTTCGTCAGATTTATTGGTCTTTATGATTGTTTTAGACTTTTATTTCGTCTTATTGTGGGTCATTCTTCGAATCTCACCTGTTTCGGGGTTTTTGTTTTTGCACAGTTTTAACCTCTGAGTCTTGTTCGTTCTGGAGTGTTTTAGTTCTCATTTTTCGTTAGCTTTAGTTTTATTACTTTGTTGTCTTATATTAGGATCCATTTTTATATCGTTTCATGTAAGGATTCGGTCGGGTTTGATCTCATTTTCTGAGTGTTGTATTTCAAGATTTGATTTATTTTAGTTTTGTTCCTTTTCATTTTAGTTTTTTCTTGTTTCTTAAGTGTTTTATATTTTTGGTTTGGTTTGCTCCGAAATTACTTTTGTTCTGATTTCTTTTAGAGCATTTTATTTCACAGGGACTTGATTTGGAAGGTTTGATTTCTGACACTTGTTTTTGTAGTATTAATTTTTAGGATTTGGTTGGTTGTATTTCGTGTTTCCAGTTTTCACACAGAGTTACATCTGCAGGTATAAGGTATTTTTTTAATAGCAACTCAACATTTTTATTGCAATTTTCTCCCATTTAAACATGCTACATGTATTTTGAATTTATTATTGTTGCAAATAAATTACCATTTTTCATTTTGTTTTCGAAAGGTCTCTCTGACGTAGGATCTTCTTCTCTCAGTTTTCGTTCAAGAACTTCATTATTTGATCCAAGCTGGTTTTTTGATGACCGAAGTTTTTCGTACAAGACTTATTCTTCACCCTTGGCTCCCTTTTGCCATCAGCTGTTATTTCTACAATTTGATTTTCTTGTTGGTCATGGCTTACATTTTTCAGGTTTTTCTTGTAACGCTGCCTCCGGTTTATTTATTTATTTACTTTTTAGTTTCACATATGGATCCAGATGTATTTTCTCTTTGAGGTTTTATTCTTTGTTCAAAATCTTTTCTGATCATTTTTTGTATTTCTGTTTATATACATATTTTGTTTACCATGACCAGTTTTTTAGTGTGAAATTTATTTTCTATCGGGACGGCATCCTCCTTTTCTGACCTTCATCTCGATTTTTTTTTCATCTTTTTTTTTCCCTACGAACTTTGAAAATTACACTCAGTCTCACCCATCCCCTCCCCTACCCTTCTTCCACTCCCTCCTACCTCCGTCTCTTTTGTGAACGGGAAGGGGAGGACCCACGGCTATCAAATATCCTGTCTGGAATAGGACCTTGTTTTCATTCTCTTTCTAAATTTAATTTTTTTTGTTAATACTTTACAAAAGTTTTATTTTTGGCCGGGCTCTTATATACTACCCGCTCGTTGTAATCTGGCCCAGTTGGCTTCTGGAATTGCTTACGCTTGCAAATTATGCAGGCCGGTATTGCGACTCAGGATTCGAGCAATTGGCTTTTTCTATATTAGATGTTTCGAGTGAGAAAAACGTAAGGATTTTACTCCCAAAGGACGTGCAAGAAGACATGAAAGGAGAGAGAGAGAGAGAGAGAGAGAGAGAGAAAGAGAGAGAGAGAGAGAGAGCTGTGGGATCTCTGGACCATCCACTGGAAATCCCCACGTCTGGAAATTCCCTTTTGGAAGAAATCGTTTACAAAAGTGGTTGAACTATTGCCATGAGAGTTTATATACTGGTGTACAAAGCTCCAATGTAAAAGGAAGATCGAGCTGAAGGTTAACACCCGCAGCCTACAAACCTTAGCGGTCTAATGGAAGCGGCAGTGGGGCACAGTGAGGTCCGAAACTCATTTGTGTGAATAGATGCTATGTTTTTGTTAGTAAAGGCTAAGGGAACGGACAACTCACGTCCTTTTTATTCCCACTATAGTGGAATCATAAGGACAGTCGTCCCAAAAAAAGAGGGGGGGGGGGGGGGGGGTGGGGGGAGACGTTTTCTTTGGGGAGGGACTACATTTCAAAAAATAAAAACCACAGAAAAATAAGAAAGAGAACAATAAAGTAAAACTATTCACCTGTTTTCTTCCTCTAATCCTTGTCATGACTTATGGATGGCAAAGTGAAAAAGATGAATAAGAAAGGTTATTAATGTGAATGATGTTTTGCCTTGGAGTTGCCCCATTTTGGAAGTGGATATCGTATCCGGAAGAAAAATGGTGGAGCTGAAGTATGGATGAAAGATTGTCGGTAATCTGCTCAGTGATTTATTGATGCTTAGTCGGAAAATGCTGTAAAGAAAATTGCAATTTATAGCGGCAATGCTAATGGTTATGTCGATTGGGACTCGTATGGTATTAGACGTGATTATGATCTGCTGAAGCAGACTCTGCTGTGAGAATCAGGAAGAGAAATGGTTTTGATGTCATTCAGCCAAAAAAAAAAATATATGAATCCAGAGGAACTGGTTGGCGAAGACACAATGTTGGTTATACTGTTCGGTACGAATAGGCAATTAATACCCATCTACATCATTATTCAGACAGAGACGTACTCGGACTTTACTACTTAATACACGAGCAAACAAGCTGAAAATTAGTATTTAGACGATCAGACCTGATAGAGAAGTAATATTCATCGGCTGTATATGCAAACAAACAGACAGACAGACAAGTAATACGCGACTGGCACATCAGAAATGTCATATGGATAATAGTCATCAGTCAACTTTTATTTAGCTGAGTGCATGTGAACCAAGGTATAGGTTCATCTGTGTAAACAATGGCTCATGAGCTTTTTATGTTTCCGATTATATTAGACTAATTGGTCTGATCTATTGTCTTAGAGAATAGGATTCTCTCCCTTTACCTTCCCCTCCTTTACTCCCGGCTTATCTCCCGTCCTCTCCTCTGGTCCCTCTTGTATGTGAAATGAGAGATGAAGTCATCGAATACAAATAAAGAAAAGATTGAACTGGGTTTCTGTCTAGTTGTTTGTTCATTTTGGAATGTAATTTTCGCACAGCCAATTTTTTCCATCCAAGATTTGTGAGCACCAACGAAACCTTCCAGTCGCTCTGCCGTGCCATAAACAGAACGAAAGAATCAATTCCGTGATTTATACACAGTGACGGCAAAAGCACATTTGAATCTACCCAGTTGATTCTGCAGAAGTGGAAGGAACAGCAAAAAATTCCATTCACTGCTGTAGCCTGGGAAACAGCTACAAAAGTCGTTTCTGCAGCACCTGAAACAGCAAAAACAAATAATACCAATTACTTCTGTGGCAGTGCCAGATGCTTCGCTCTGGAGTCTGTTCAGTCGCCTCTTCGGCATTCGAGGCAGCGCAAGTGAATCATTCCATTCACTATTGCGACTCAAAAAGTCCCACCACCGAAGCGTCCCAGTCATAATTTTCCCAGCCGTTGATGCAGAGCTGATGCAAGAACAACGAAGGATTCCTTCCGCGCGGACAGAAAAAGAAGAACTATTAGAAAATATCCCCTTCTGCTTCTGCTGCACAAGAAACATCATCATTGAATCATTCAAATTCCTGTTCTTATTCAACAACAACTGAGGATGAACTGTTGACTAATTCCAATTTTATTCAGGAAGTTGAACTCTCATATAGTAATTCGACCAATACAGTAGGCCATCTGTATCGGTGCTATGGTGGTTTTTAAAGTCTTGGTTTAACGTGCCTTTTATATTTATATTTATTATAATTTCGATGAAAATCTTTCCTGCGATGTAAAGGTGAAAACCATTGATCTGCGGAATACTTGGATGGACACAACAATCTAAAATCATTATGCTTTGATGAAAATAACGTGATTTTAAAGGGAATGCATAATTTTGCTACATCGCCAACTAGATATGGTTCATATCGTTTCGATTGCATTATTATCAACCTTAACCCAAATTATTTTCCATGGTTTTCCATGCATCATCTTTATTATTTTTTGTACATTTGTCTTGTTAATATTACGAAAGTCCCTGTAGTACATTGCACTGCTTTTATGCAGAGACGCATCAAGTTAGCATTAAAACGAGAGTGGAATATCATAAATCACAGGCAGTTCATATTATCTTGATGCACTTACACACAGCTCCACAATCATAAACAGGAACCCTTGCACAGGCACAAACACATGCGCACACACACAGATATATATATATTATATATATATATATATATATTATATATATATATATATATATTATAATATATATTATTTATATATATATATACATATATATATATATATATGTGTGTGTGTGTGTGTGTGTGCGTGCGTGTGGGTGTGGGTGTGGGTGTGTGTGTGTAAAATTCTTAACTTGGAAATGTACATTCATGCGTAACCTATATACAATATTTTCGATAGTGGTGAACGCTTGGAAATTACTTCGTTAATTTTTTCGTTGTTTTCTCTTGCTGTTTGAGATCTTCCTTTCTGTTTGACTCTTTGCGAGACCTTTCAAACTTCCAACTTTTTAAATATGCATGAGGGTTGCCCATCCCCGCCTTTTTCTCTCTCTCTCTCTCTCTTTATACCATAAAAGTAAACCGAAGAGTCTTTTAGTGGGTTGTGGTGGATGGCTTGTGCAGATGGATAGGTAAAGAAAATGAAAAATTAAGTGAAAAATGCATGCGTACGTACATATGCACTTGCATACATACGCATATACATGAGTAGAGAATATGTGTGGAATATATATATATTTGCGTGTGTTTGTCCTGTATGTGTGTATGTATATATATATATATATAATATATATATATATTATATATATATATATATGTGTGTGTGTGTGTGTGTGTCTATTTATATAATAAATAGATAGATAGGTAGACAGTGTGTTTAAATGGTTGAAGATGAGGGAAATCATGTGAGTCTCCTGTAAGATTTGCCCAAACAATGACCGGGACACTCCGCTTAAGAGCCTTAAGAGCTCAGGAGTAAAAGTCGAGTCACTCTGTTGTAAAGAGAGTAAAGAGACCTTTGTGGACCTGAGTTTTTAATCCAGTGTCATGATGCCCAGTCATCTCCCCCGCATCCCTTCACTTCTTGTTTTTTAATTCGTGATGACGTACATCTGCGCACTGTATATTAAGTCGTTGCATCGTTCCACCAAAGAGAGTTTGAAAATTCATCTCGTTTTTAATTCTCAGGACATGTATTTTTCTCTTCTTAACTAGTTAAGTCATCCCTTAAGCCTCGTGTTCCTTCTTTCTTTTTTTCTTCTTAAGCGATCTCTCTCTCTCTCTCTCTCTCTAAGAAGCTTTTAAAAGAATTTCCCAGCGGACAATCCCTACACCACAAGCCTCTTCTCTCCATCTTTACATTTTTTCCCCCTCCTCAGTTCCAGACCTCCCCGTAAAACTCGGCTGATCACCCCACACCTTTGCCATCCACTCTCCCCCCCCCCCCTCCCTTATATCCTTCCGACCCCTTCCCATCTTCCCCTCTCTTTTCCCGCAGTTTGACTAACTCGACCCACAAGGAGGTACTGCATTCTACCACTCTTTTCGTCCGAGTTTTGATTTGTGTCTGTCCGTCTGGTTTTTATGAGAGACAATTACGAGCTCTTTTCAAACCCTACTGAATCTCAACTACGGGAGAAAAATGAATTTATTATTTCGTGAGAGCGCGGTGGTAAAAATATTGATTTAATTAAGTGATGCGAAGAAAGTATTTTTAGTCAGAAGGTATGATTTTTACGCAAGTGATTTTTGCCCTCCATTTTTTCTTTTTCCCTTTTGTTTTCTTATTATATTATTGAAAGCGGTGATTTATTTTTATTTCATGTCTTTTTGCTTTATTTTTTTTTATTTTGTTTCTCTTTTTTTTTTAACGCCCTTTACTGCTAATCAAATTATTCCACTGCTTATAGTCCGAAAACGTGAAAAGACTTATAGGATAGTACTTGATTTCAGAGACTATCAATGTGAATAAATGTTTGAAAACAAGGTCAGGGTGTTTTAATCTTAAAAGATATATATATATATATATATATATTATATATATAGTATATATCTATACTATATATATATGTATATATTCAAGAAAAGAGCGTTCATTTTAACTTGATATAGTGTAAATAACCATATATATTTCAGTAATGTCCTTTCCGGCGCTTCATAAAGGGATTTTGACGAAGGAAAATCTATTTCTGGGTGATTGGCTCGTGTCGCCCTATGAAAGTATCCTTAATATCATTCTTTCTAGTAAAATTAGCCTAAATTACGTGAGAAAAACAAAATTAAGAAAATGTCAGTAAAACTAAAACGACTCGCTCACTCTTAAAAAGAAGTGTCGGTATGATAAAGGGGCGAGTGTGGAACACTACACGAGCCAAACACCAATTAGAACTTCCTATCAGAATCCCCCCAAGAGAGAGCTGATACCAACGGGCGATGCAGCCTCTACTACTACTACTAGAGGACGCCACGGACAGCAGCGCCCCTAGCGGACATCCTTAATTAAAACAGTTAAATACATCTTGTCCTGCAAGGGGGGGAAAACAAACATAAAAAGGGGGGGTTTCATAGGGCGACACGAGCCAATCACCCAGAAATAGATTTTTTCCCTTCGTCAAAATCCCTTTTCTGGGCCTCAGCTCGTGTCGGCCTATGAAAGAGTACCAGAGAAACAGACAAGATGGAAAAGGGAACAATGAAAAACAATTTAAAATGATGGATATAATATAAGTAAATCAATTACAGCATACAAATTAAGCACTTAAACTAACTTATTTAACAGTAAAATAATAAAATGTTAGTAATCTTAAAGTACTTACAAATGGTAATTAAAGTAAATTACAGAGATGCATGTAAAATAAGGAAAAATTGGGATTTACTTAACAAAAATACAAAAATTAAATTAAAATAAAATATATACACCCATGTGTCCTGCCCTAGCATAAAAAATGGGGAAGGGTAGGTACACTGAAATCCATCATCAATACAAAAATTTAATTCAAAATATATTACAAACACATTGTGACTGAAGTTCATCATAAACATAAAATGGTGAATATATACAAACATATTGTGTCCTACCCTAGCATAATAAGGGTAGGTACACTGAAGTACATTATCAGTACAAATGTGGATGTCCCTAGCAAAAAAATAAGGGACAATCCACTATATGATACAACGGCTAAGGCTATGATGTTTGAGTAGCCTGACGATAGGGTGAGGCATGTTGGTTGATGTAGGTAGAAAGGAGACCTGGATCTATACTACAACTACTAAACCAGTTATCAGGGGAAAGTAACTATGTTTCCCGCTGCTACTGCGAAAACTTTAAAGATTCCAAGGACTTAAATATGCCGTTTAAAGACTGTCGGGGATTTCCATCCAGTATACTTTCTAAGATCCTCAAAGTTCAATATGTTGAAATAATTAATTGAGGTGGCTACTCCCCTGATATCATGTGCTTTTGGGAATGACTCAGGGTTGCTTGTTTAATGAAGTAAAGGATTTGCTGTCTAATGCCTTTAACTGATAAAGTACCACCTTTTCTCTCATGAAGAGAGCACCTGAGGATCTAGAAGAAGTACGAGATAGAAAGGCTCTAAGAGTTGATATCTGGCAGAGAGAAGGATCTTGTGGAAGTGGGATAACCTTCCAAGGGGCCCACCTTGCAAGAGGATCTTCATTTTTTGGCTAAAAAGCTACGATCCGGAGCAAGTAGAACTTCTCCTGATGGGAGGAATTCCACATGACCCGCATCCCTGGATAGAGCCGACAGTTCTGAAATTCTAGCTCCTGAGGCTAGGCTTAATAAGAATAATGTCTTCCTCAGGAGCATTATGAATGTACAATATGAGTTGTCAGTATCTGAAGCTAGTTTGAGGACGTCATTTAAGAACCATGAAACTGTAGTAGGCCTCTGGAAGGTCTAAGTCTAGCACAGGCTTTAGGGATAGATGTGAAATAAGATTCAGTCAAATCTATCTGAAAACCTACTTGAAAGATTTTCTTCAAAGCCGATTTTATGAGTGGTAATCGTGCTAGCTGCTAAACCTTTTTCAAATAAGGATCTGAAAAAGGATATAGCCAAATTAACTGTCATGGTTGTAGTGTTCGATTCTCTCAAGAAAGATGCTAATTTTTTAAACAGTGAGTCATATTAACTTGTTCTAATGGTTGACTCTCTCTTATCTGGATTCTAGGAAGAGAATATTCTGTGGATCAATGTCAGCATCTTATTAGCCGCAAACTTCATGAAGTCCTATAAAGTTAGGGTCTGGAGAGTTCCTGAGGAAGCGAACACAGTCCTCATTTGTACTGATTGTGATAGTTGGGATTGGGGATCCGTTGAGGTCGGAGACCCAATTCCAAGAGAAGAGGATACCAGTTGCTCTTGGGCCAGTCCGGTGCAATCAGAGCTACTATCCCTTTGAAAGACCTTAGTTTGTCTAGGACTTTCAGAGAAGATTCACTGGAGGAAAAACATAAATTCTCCTCCACTGATTCCAATCTAACGACAGGGCGTCCGTGGCATAAGCCAGAGGGTCCAGGTTGGGGGCCACATAGCAAGGGAGCTTGTGGTTCGCTTGTGATGCGAAGAGATCACTTGGAGACCTGGGACTCTCCGGCTTACCCACTGGAATGACCCGACGTCCAGAGACCACTCTGATTGCCAGAGGAACTGACCGGGACAGAGCGTCTGCTCACATTCTTACTCCTGCCAGGTGAGTGGCAGACAGATGCCATTTGTGTTTGTTTGTTTCTAATGCAAAGATGGCTATCATGACATGGTTCACATGTTGGATTTGGACCCTCCTCTGTTGATGCAATGAACTACCACTGCACTGTCCAAAACTAGCCTTAGATGAGACTTCTTCGGGGGAAGCAGTCTCTTCAGAGTAAGAATACTGCCATTGCTTCCAACACGTTTAGTGGAGCTGGCGAAATTGAACTGACCAAGTCCCCTGAACCTGTTTGAACTGAGAGTATCCCCCCACCCGGACAGGGATGCATCCGTGTGAATGGTTAGACTGGGAGGGGATATTGAAGGGGTACTTTCTTGGCTAAGTTCTTTACTTTTGACCAAGGCCGTAGTTGGTTGCGAAGGATCTGTGGAATTACTGACAACTTGTCTCGATATTTGGAGTTTTGCTTTTGACCGCCAAATTCGATTTATATCTTTCAGCCTGCTTTCAGAAGGATATCTGTTACCGAAGCAAACTGAAGAGACCTAGGATTCTCTCCTGGTTTCTTCTTGACGTTTGTTTGCATTTGAGGAATTGCCTGACAGATTTTGCTATGTCCTTCGTTTGGCCATGGAATTGATAGAGTTGTGGGGGAAGGACAAATCCCATTGGATTCCTAGCCACTGAAAACAAGATTCCGGAGTAAGTCTGGATTTCGTTTTGTTATCTGGAAACCCCAGATGTTCCAGAAAGTGAACTACCTTTTTGGTAGCTTCGAGACATTCCTCGACTGTTGGTGCCCAGATCAACCAATCGGCGAGGTATGCCGCTACCATGATTCCCTGAGCTCTCAATTGTTGTACAACCACTTCTGCTATCTTTGTGAATACCCTGGGGGCTACATTCAGACCGAAGGGCATCACTTGAATGAGAATGTCTGATTTCCTATCCTGAATCCTAGGAATGGGCCGGAAGTGGCCTGGCTAAAATAGGGATATGATAGGTATGCGTCTGTAAGATCGATGGAGCATGTGACGGCTCCACGCGGAAGTAAGGTCCTTACTTGCGAGAGGGTAAGCATCTTGAACTTGTCGCAGCGAATGAAAGAGTTTAGCTTTGACAAGTCTAAGATTACCCTTCTTTTTGTTGAGCCTTTCTTTGGCACGCTGAATAAGCGCCCTTGAAATTTAGATGTTTGACTCTCGCAATAGCTCCTTTCTGAAGGAGTTCTTCCGCGTAATCTATCAATTCCTTTGACGGTACCTGATGAAATGATTTGATTGGAGGAGGATCTTTGATCCAACTCCAGCCTAATCCTTTTGGACACTATGCTCTGTGCCCAATTGCTGAACCCCCACCTGTGGCGGAAGAGGAAGGAACAGCCTCCCTCCTACCTGGGGGAGGCCTCATTGCTGATGGGCGGGGTTGGCCACCACGCCCTCCTCTGAACTGTCTACTCCTCGTGCCCCTTCCTGCGCCACGCTGACGAAAGTAACCTCTCGCCTACCTCTCGGTTGAGAGTAGCCTTGAGCCTCATAAGCAGGGTTGAAGGCCGGCGAGATAGCGTAGGAAGTGGATGGTTGAGATTGCTGGGGCACCAGGAGGAAAGGTTGGTTTCTGCTTAGAGGTGGAAGGTTGTCCCTGTTGGGTAACTGGGACTGCCTGCACAATTGCTGCTGTTGCTGGAGTTTTTTTATATGGCTGGAACCTCTTACCAGCCTTCTTTGGTTTCTTGCCAGCAGTGGGAACGGATTCCTGTTTCCTCTTTGAGGAAATACCCCACCTAGCTCTAAGGCTCTGGTTGAGTCTAGCAGCTTCGTGGTGGAACCTCGTTCACTGCGGACTCTGGGAAGAGATCCGCTCCCCACATGCTTGCAGCCAAGAGTCTATTAGGCTCATGCCTGATTGTGCACTCTTGTAGGGACATGCTTCCGGCAGTTTCCTCCTAGCTTGGAAGAAAATCAATCAAAAAGCGTCCGTTAGAACCGTCTGAAACTGAGATTTCGCCAGAATCTTGAACAGCGGTTCCATAGCGTAGGAAAGGGCAGCCATTTCTGTGATGATGAGGGAATTGAGGGACCTGCCAAACCTAGTTCGCGCATCGAACTCTGCCTGGATTAGGGAATCCGGCAGCCTAGGTAATTCTCACCGAACTGGTCCATGGCGCAGTCCGGCTTGAGTTTACCCAGCGTGAATGTAGCTGGCAAGTTTTCCCACAATTCTCCGAAGGCGGGGAAGAGCGGAGAAGTAGACTCCGCCTCCCTCAACTGTGGAATATGGGCTCTCATCCTTGAGGACTGCCTGAAGGACTACTTCCTCCCCAAATAAATTTCGTGGCGAACGGAAGAGAAACCTCCTCTTCCGTCGCGAAAATAGTGAAGGGACTAACTTGTAGGCCTGGAGTTTAGTGTTAGTACACTCCCAGTCCTCAAGGCAGTGAACCCATTCCCCGCTGGGCGTGATCTCTACTATAAAGAACTGACTCCTTAGAGATTTTGTCTTCTCTGTCAGAGCCGTTGGCGTCAGCCTAGCATACCGAATGAAAGGCTGCGTCAGACCCGGAGGGTAGAACTCGAAGTCCTCAATCCTTCGAGTTCCACACTCCGAGATAGAAATCATTCCGTCCTTGAATGGAGCGTAGGCAGCTACTCCCTCCATGGGTTCTCCATAGAGAAAGCTGGCAAGGAGTCATAAGGTGGAAGTTGAAGAATCCCCGTGCTAGATGCTGGGGAGACTGGGGGAGGAGCTTGAGCTAGCCCAGCTACTCGGTCCTCATTCTCTCTCATTCTATAGAGAGATCCTGGATTGACTGTCCAGATTGAGACAGACTGTTTGATAATTGCGCAAACATCTGCTCGCAACCGCGTTCCAGTGCGGAGATTTGGGAGCCTACTAGCACGCCCACCTGTTCCATCACCCCTGCTGAGAAAGTAGAGGGATCGAAGGTGCTGGTGCTTGCTACCCCTGCCGGCATAGCCGGAGTGGAAGCAGTGGAGGCGGGAGAAGGCAGTGACTCGGTGGGAGCGCGAGCCTTCTCCTTCGAAGCCTTGCTTCTGGAGCTCTTCGATTGGGAAGAGCCCGGCTTTGCCTTCACCCGCATCGGCATAGGAAGTCGACGACTTCCTAGCCGAAGAAGACGAAGACGACTTCCTAGAAGTCGACTTAGATAAGGTCTTCGGTTCTCTCTTTCCCTTCTCCTTAGGAGGTACAGAGAGAGCGGGAGAGCGAATAGGGATCTCGGATCCCGCAAAGCCTTGGAAAGAAGCGGAAGAAGAGGGGACAGGAGAAGATCCAGGAGCGCCCAAGGAAAGACCTTGGGCGCCCGACATATACCTACCAACCAACAAATCCTCCCCACCTACCGCCATGGGCTCAAGGTTAAGGTCCAGGGCAGCGACGTCCGGGACCGACTCCTGGGAGGCTACGACCCCAAACGATTGCTGGAGTCTTGCTGGATGAGGCTATCAGTGGGGCAGCGGACAAGGGGTCGACGTAACCCGTCGACTTGCCCGCGGGGAAGATCTGGACGGCCAGCTTCCTGTCCAAAATGTAGGGCTGGCCCTTGGCGGCGTTCTTCCCAAAGCCGCCCACCCACGCTTTCAGGGTGGCGAGGGCGACTTCCCTCACACCACCGCTAGCCTGAAAGAAAGGTGAGATTAGCTGCCAATTGTGGAACGGGGTTAACAAACTTACGACTAGAAGTTGTTAGTAAAATCATAAGTAAGCCTATAATGGACTTACCCCATCTCCCAGCTGACCGACCAGGTCGTAGACATATGGCGCAGGCTTCAGGGTGCCAGACAATCGTCTCGTTGAACGACGTGGCACAAGGGGCGTGAGACCTGCACTCATCATGTCCACAGGGGTCGTAAAGCGTCGCGTTACAGGCTGGGACCTGGCAGTTGGTAGCCTGTAAGTGAAAAAGTACATGAGTACCAAGTAAACACTTACAGCCTAACATATGCTCCGCTGGTGCCGGAGCGATAAAGTTAGATAAAACCAGAGCCCAGCCAAAATACGTGTGGTAACTAGGTTGGTATATAGGCTATGGCTGCCGCCGATGGCGGGAAGCACAAGAATCAACCAACTAGGAGTGGTGGTAATGGAAACCACGACGGAAAATGGCGGGGATGGTTGATAAAATAATAATAATAACACACAATTCATTGTAAAATATTGTATAATTAGGGTATATCCTTAAAATAACAAAAATAAAACAAATTCTCTCCGCCCGTCTACTAGAAGAGTGCGTAGGTAAGGGGTAAGCTCCCTTCCGGTAGCGGGGGAGAGATATATAAGGATATAGTAGGCAAGCAACCGACCACTCGTAGTACCCACCCTGCCCGCTAGCGGAGCCCAGTAACCTATAACCAAAGGTGCCCCGGCTGCGACGGAAGGCTCCTTTCGTATCGTAAGGGAGGTGGCTGAGCAACTGGGGAGGGGGTGGAGGAAGGTCTCGGCGAAACACGGCGGGGAGCGAAAAGGGGGGAGGGGGGAGGGATGGCCTACTCCTCCCCGCCTCACCAACTACCCGCATGGAGACCCGGTACCTCATAGTGGTCGCCCTATACCCCCCGCTGGGAGGACCCCTGGTCACCTCCGAAAGTGTGAGAGAAGGCGATGAGGTTGTCATAACAACCAAGGGGTCCCCCAGCTCCTCCCTATATCAGAGAGGGAGGGAAGGGGCAGGGTAAGGTGCTATGGAACACGTGACCGCAAGTGGCCTAGGCCGCGAGCAACCACAACCGTGGTAGGGCCACGTGAACAAGCTGAACCAATACATGGAACAAGCACCTAGGCTAGCCTAACACCCTAATAAATAAATAAATATACATCGAAAGGTGGAAGAGACACTTTAGTAAAAGAGAAAGAAGCCCAGGAGGAGGCAGACTGTTCCAAGAAACAGGAGCCTACTCGGAGCCAGCGATAGCCGATGTAGAGCAAGAGCCGGGATGCTGGGCCGGAAAATAATAATAGCCCTAAATACCAAGCTAAGAGAATGGTAGGAGGGCTGAACTAGCTTAAAACTCGATGTAAAACAATGGAATGTGATAAAGTAAGCCCATAGTATAAGAAGTCCCAGTATGGGAGGACCGGGAATTCTTACGAGGCGGCATGGCCGCCACGAGACAACCGGGGGAAGGGGAACCGTATATGACCTATTAAGAGGAAAATACTGGTACCCGGAAGATAAAACTAAGGTAAAATGTTACTTATGAGTTACTTAACTTAGCCGTGGCAATTGCAGAGCGTTCCATCGTAGATAGTACGGATAAAATCCAATAAAGCACGAGCACAAGAAAATGGCGACTTGTCGCTAGCGCTAAAAATTAAGGATGTCCGCTAGGGCGCTGCTGTCCGTGGCGCCTCTAGTAGTAGTAGTAGAGGCTGCATCGCCCACCGTTGGTATCAGCTCTCTCTTGGGGGGATTCTGATAGGAAGTTCTAATTGGTGTTTGGCTCGTGGTAGTGTTCCACACTCGCCCCTTTATCATACCGACACTTCTTTTTAAGAGTGAGCGAGTCAGTTTACTGACTTTTCTTAATTTTGTTTTTCTCTGGTAATTTTAGTGCTAATTTTACCTAGAAAGAATGATATTAAGGATACTTTCATAGGCCGACACGAGCTGAGGCCCAGAAATGTTTATAAGCATGAACCGTATTGCTGTAATATTTGCAAAATTACAGCAGACAGAATTTTGTCAGGTTTTATGCGCAGTTTTTATGCTTTTTATTTTTTTCCATCCGAGCAAAGTGCTTTGTTTGCACTGTCGTTTTCCCCTATTCTGTTTCAGGCAGAAACTGCAAATCGGCTTCTGTTAACGCTTAGTGTGAGATTAATATATTTGTCACAATCAGGTGACTGATTGATGAGAATTGCTGCTCTCTCTCTCTCTCTCTCTCTCTCTCTCTCTCTCTCTCTCTCTCTCTCCCTCTCTCTCTCTCTCACAGTTCCAAGTGTCTGTATGTATATGTATGGTACATATATATATATATATATATAATATATATATATATATATATATATAATATATATTATATATATATATATATATGTTTTTTATGTATTAGTATTTTAGTTTCTCTCTCTCTCTCTCTCTTCTCTCTCTCTCTCCTCTCTCTCTCTTTCTTAGTGCATATTGCCGCTCTTGTAATTTTGGCTGATAATATGATCATACGTTGTTCGTTGCTGTTGAGGCATTTTGCATTCATTTGGTATCGTGATTAGGCGTTACATAAATAATGGTCATCAGTGCAGAACTGCAACTGCTTTGTCCGTGATTTGAAAAAGGTCATTTTTCATGTTATTCTGCCGATAGTTTATCGTGATTGTTTTCATTCATTTTCTTTTTTAATACTTATTCTTCCTTTTTATCAGTTTAAATGCTTAGTGTTTCTTCTCACGTTCTTTTCATTGATCAGTGTTTCTTGTCGCGGTCTTTCCATTTTTAAGTGTTTCTTCTATCATTCTTTTCTTCTTCTTTTTTTTTATTTCTCATCGCTCGTTCTTTTTCCCTTATTTTTTCTGACCTGTTAATTCTTCTCTATTGCTTTATTCTCCTCCCATAATCTTTTTTTTTTTTTTCCTCTTACCAGCGCTGTTGTCACCTTTTTTTTCCTGTTTTGTTCTTTCTACCTTTTTACATTCTTTTTTTATCCATGTATCCTATAATTTTTATTTTTTTTTTTGACATTTTTTTCCTTTTACATTTCTTTGTCACCCTTTGTTTTTTCCGTATTTCCCGCTCTTTCTCTCAATCATTTTCCTTCATTTTTCTCCTCTCTTTTCGTCTTTCATAGTTCAGATTCTTTTCAACCTTGCTTTTTAATTGTATGTTCCACATTATTTCGTTAATTTTTCTTTCATTTTTCTTTTCATTATTTGTTTTTACTTTTTCCTCTATGTATTTCATTTTATATTTCTTTGGATTACTTTTTCGTCACATGGATTCAATTACGTCCTATTTTCCATTCTGTCATTGACGTTTTTGTTTTTATTTTGTTTTTATTTTTATGTTAGATCTTTTTGTTTGTCTAATCTTCTTTTTTACTTTCATTCTGCCCTTTAGCTTTAACCAGTCATTGCAGTTTCGTCTCATTTTCGCTTACTCGGGGAGTAAGCCTACAAGTTACTTTGCTGCTGTTGTTGTTGGGGGTGTAGGAAAGGTCTATGGTAGAACCTAAAATGGTCTGAAAAAGGTGTTTCACGTTGATTTGAAAATACAGGATTTCTACGATACTACTTTTATGATTTATCTATTAGAATGAAAATGTAAAAAAATAAATAATCTCGATGTTAAGAAATACAGTAAAATGGTTCCCTTTTAATTTCTGTTGTTGAAACAAGTTTTATTTGACCGTAGATTTTATAGCGTTTAAATTTACGTTAAAAGTTAGGAATATAAGGTTTATAACTTACGCATGAAGGGAAAATCCTGCACGCACCCTGAATAAGCTTAAGGTCGGATCACGCCTTGTTATTTTTGCCATTCATTTTGCACTTTACCCTTAAATATTTCGTTCTGTATTTCCTTGTTGTAGAAGATTAAGCTGGCCTTGTACCAGCACGGGCTCTTGCTCATAGAACAGCCTGTAAGAATTTCCTTGGTTTTAATTTTCTTATTTCTCAGTATGTCACTCAATTTCTTATTTAGACTTTTTCATTCTTGTTTCTTTTCCAGTTGTTCTTTTTTTCCGTTCCATTTCTTACTGCCCTTCACACTTACCACCGTTTCATTTTGTGATCTTTTTCAGTCATTACAGTCCTAGTATGTTAGTATGTTGGAAGACGAATAAATAGGTGTATGTTACGGTTTTTTAATTAATTTAATTCCCATTCTTGGTAAATAGCATGAGAATTCACTTATTCTCTGTGTACTTCTTCCCGTGTTTATTGTTTGTAAAATATTTCAATATTTATTTTATGTTTCAGAGTGCTCATATATGTATTGTTTGTGAATTATTTCCTGATGATATATTTCTTTATTTCGTGGGAAACAGAAGAAACAACTTACTAAAAAAAGTTCATTTTTACTTTTTGCTGTATTGTTTTGTTATTAAATCATAAAAATTTTTAGATGTAAACATAATTTCAGTTGTTTAGTCAGTTTGTCGTTTGTCGAAGTAAATCTGGTTTCAATTCCTCGTTTTTATTGTTCGGGCTCGTGAAAAACTGTAATACGATGAAAAATTGGAAATGTCTGTGGAATTGTTTTGATATTTAATTTCTTTGTGGTTATTTAATTATTTATTTTAGTTATTCATTCTTCAGGTCTTGGAGCTGCTGTAAGCCTCTCGTGACAAAATGAATAAATAATATTACTTGTTTTTGCTCTTTAGCCGAGAGCTAATGCTTTTTTCTGGTTACCGGCAATGGTTGAAATGTACCATGATTGTTAGTGATATATATATATATATAGATATATATATATATATATATATATATATATATATATATGCATAGTTATGGATAATGATATATATATATATATATATATACACGTGTGTGTGTCTGTCTGTCTATCTGTATCTTAATCGCCTCCACAAATAAATGGATTCCGCCTAAGTTAAGTGATGGTGTGTGTAACCAGCGGATACAGTATTTTTTTTAACTTTTCCTCCGTGTTGAGCATTTGAAATGAGTTATTTGTGTGACATAAACAAGCATCCTGGATTCACAACTTTCCAGCGGCTCCTGGATGATGCTGAATTTCAGTAGATAAGGGAGAGGAACCAGTACAGAGTGATAATGACACTATTATCAAGACAAAAATTCATAGTGTTATCTATGAGAATGGTTTGTGGTAGGTACTTTTATTTTCTCATTTTTTCCACATTTCTTTCGCTCCCTTTCCTCTTCCAGTTTTTTCTGCCTACCATGATTATTATTATTATTATTATTATTATTATTATTATTATTATTATTTATTATTATTAGTATTGTTGTTATTATTATTAGTATTTCTGTGATCAAGCTGTATTGGAGGTAGTTTGCTCTTCTTACTTCAGGAAAAAAATAGATATTTCGCTTTTCTTACTAAGAGAAAAGAAATAGTTATTTTGCTCTTTCTAAAAGAAAGTAAGTGCTATTTTGCTATTCATACCAAAAAAAAAAAAAAAAAAAAGCTATTTTGCTCTTCTTACTAAAAGAAAATAAAATAGCCATTTTGCTTCTCTTACTAAAAGGAAAAAAGTTATTTTGCCTCTCTTACTGAAAAAAAAAATATAGCTATTTTGGTCTTCTTTCTGAAAGGAAAAAATAGCTATTTTCTTTTTATTGACTTAGTGAAAAAAGAGCTATTTTGCTCTTACTGAAAGGAAATAAAGAGCTATTTTGCTCTTCTTACTAAAAGGGAAAAGAAAGCTATTTTGGTCTTCTTGCTGAAAAAAATAATAGAGCTACTTTGCGCTTCTTACTGAAAGGGAAAAAAAGCTATTTTCCTCTTCTTACTTGAAGAAAAAAAGAGTATTTTTGCTCTTCTTACTTAAAAAAAAAGAGCAATTTTGCTCTTCCTAATTAAAGGAAAAAAAAGAGATATTTTGCTCTTCTTACTTAAAGAAAAAAAAAAGATCTATTGTGCTCTTCTTATTTAAAGAAAAAAGAGCTATTTTGCTCTTCTTACCAAGAGAGAAAAAAAGAGGAAAATTACGCAGAATCGTTTTAGATGCGTAGGCGGTCCTTTGTTTAGTATCACTTGCAGAAGGGGGATTTCCCTTCTCCTCCTCTGCCTCCTCCACCTCCACCTCCACCTCCACCTCCTCCCCTCCTCCTCCATATCTCCTCCTCCTCCTCCTCCTCTTCATCGTCGTCGCTGCAGGCTACCGCTACCCCTGCCAGTCCCTCCAACCCCCC
Organism: Macrobrachium nipponense; assembly: GCF_015104395.2. Lineage (NCBI taxonomy): Eukaryota > Metazoa > Arthropoda > Malacostraca > Decapoda > Palaemonidae > Macrobrachium > Macrobrachium nipponense. The sequence goes on from NC_087206.1 coordinate 33,189,257, forward strand.
TCCCCACTTCGCCCTCAACCTTCCAGTGTCGTCCGACAGTGACTCACGGATCCTCCTCCTGGACTGCTGCCATTGCAGGTTTGCATATCCATATCAGATTGAGAGAGAGAGAGAGAGAGATGTAAGCATTCCCTTATTCGAGAGTAAGAGAAAGAGAGAGAAGTATGCATTTGCCTTACGAGAGAGAGAGAGAGAGAGAGAGAGAGAGAGGTATGCATTGCCTTATTCGAGAGTGAGCGAGAAAAGTATGCATTGCCTTATTAGAGAGAGAGAGAGAGAGAGAGAGAGAGAGAGAGAGAGAGAGAGGAGGTATGCATTAATACGTATTCTTGAGCGAGAAGAAGAGTGGGAAGTATGCCTTTCCTGATGAGAGAGAGAGAGAGAGAGAGAGAAGAGAGGTAAGCATTGCCTTATTCGAGAGTAAGAGAAAGAATTATGCATTTGCTTACGAGAGAGAGAGAGAGAGAGAGAGAGAGAGAGAGAGAGAGAGAGAGAGAGAGAGAGAGAGAGAGGTATGCATTCGATTCGAGGAGAGAGAGGGAGAGAAAGAGAGAGAAGAAGAGAGGAGGAGGTATTGCTTATTCGAGAGTGAGCGAGAAAAGTATGCATTGCCTTTTTAGAGAGAGAGAGAGAGAGAGAGAGAGAGAGAGAGAGAGAGAAGTGGATCTGCAATGAAGGGAAATTAAAGTTCCCTGCCCACATCACCTAGCCCCTGCCCCATCGGTCCCATGCAGGACTCCATGGTCTCTGGGTGGATAGGATTATCTGTGCCCTGAATCCTATACAAGGATGCGGAGCTACGCAGGCTGGGATGGGAACTTCCCCTGAATATTCAACATTGGAAAAGATTCCTTTTTCTCTCGTGCATCCTGGATCCTGTTATGTCTAGGGTTTCACACCAAATGCGCTCGCTTCAGTGTTTGAGTGCGTGAAGCACCTTTCCGATGGCTAGAAGCTGATATGAGAGAGAGAGAGAGAGAGAGAGAGAGAGAGAGAGAGAGAGAGAGAGAGAGATCCTGTTTTGTGTAGGTATCAACTCGGGCGAGCGTCTGGAAGCACTTTTCTGTCGCGTGATCTAATGTGTTTATAAGAGTTTGTGGAGAGAAGGCTAGCGAATGTTTGCGGAAGGCAATTTGTATAATAAACACGATAATTTATGACACTTCATTGCCTGGAACCCTTGTTTCATTTGAACAGTCTAGCGAAATACACCTACGCTTTTAATTTGAAATATCACATGAAAGAGAACAAAACGGCTTTAGCCTGTTCGCTTTTATTGCTGTTATTAAGTTCATAAGTTAATTCGTATTAATGTAATTATTCCCTCCCTTTGACGATGTGCATATATTGTCATGTGTTGCAGAATTATTTCATTAGATATTTTTCATGCAATGGAAACAAGAAAAAGAAATAGGACAAAAAAGATTAGAAATTTTTGGAAAAAGTTCCGATCTTATTCACTTCCTAGGGAGAGAGATGAGGTAAAAAAAGGGCGGGGGGCTGCATTTAGTGAAAACACTAGTTTTTGAAAGACTAAAGTTCAGGCACAATATATTTTTTAACTCGTACTGGAATTCCATTTTATTTTTAACATTCTATCATTTGTCATCACTTAAGAAATATAAGTACTTTAAAACCTTTCACCATAATTGTATTTTTTCGTACGATAGTTCATCTAGGCATAGGCTATTTTGCATTTTTATTGGCAATTTTGCTAAAGGAGGTATTCTTTTGTGTTATAACTGCATTCACTACCCATATAGCTATTTGTTTCAGTATTAGCCGAGTGGCTTCCTTTTCTTCTCAGTTTGTTGGTTCCTACAGGAGGAGAGGCAAATGTCCTTGTCAAGGGCCAAAGGAAGTTTGAGTTTTTCGGAAAGGAAAAGAATATGACCCGATTCTCGTAAACAACTAATAGGTCAGAGGTTACACCCGTCACTTACATTTGAAGAAACATTATTTGGACTGTGTGATGATACTCTGATTGCTTCGGAACTGTAATTGTCGCGGGAAGGGGCTAGTTCACTAATGGAGGCCATTGCCTAACCAACTAGCATGATACTTTTAGAACGCTGGGTTCAGAATTCTAATATCGCTTGCTCCTGTTTCCTGCACCACCTAACGACAATCTTAGCTTTACCTGACCTGCTGAAATTAACGCATCTAAATTAACGTAGCATTGGTTTCCACGTGAAATGGCGCCCTTTGCGAAAGCCTGCAAAAGCTACCGGAACATGAACAGTTTTGTATAATCCCCTTTATGGTAATTGCAGTCGTTGCCTTACATGCAAATTGCCATCGGCAGCTAATTCACTCCTTCAGGTTGCTTTGTCATTTTGCCTCACATTCTGAAAACTCAACTTCTTATAGGGACATTAGAGCAAAGTTTTGGCAGTTTAGGAAACTAAGATTTTTTTTTTTTTTGGTTGAAAGCGCGTAGGTGGTTGTTGGGACTCATTGTGACCCATGACTGCCATTGTAGGTGACTCAGAAGACGGGTTGAAACTATTATATATTTCTAAGTAACTTTTTGACGGCTCAAGGTCTGTGACTTGATTTCAAAAGGGACTATTAGTGCAGAACCAGACTTCTCTGAGACCTAAAAAACTAGACCTTGTAACTCTATCTTGCTTAACGTACGAAAACAGGCCTGTTTACTCGCCCTACAAAAAGAGAATCTACTCTCATGGATACGAAAAAAAATTATCCTTCGCCTAAAATAGCTCAAAGGCTGACCACTTTGCAAAGATAATTTTTCATGCGGAAAGAGTAGATTTCATGGTAAATAAGATAAATTTTCTTAATCTTTGGCTTATGTTGACCCAGTTTAGTATCCTTTCTGAGTATTGTTACTGAATTATTAAAAAAAAAAAATAGGTTCCGAAGAACAATTTCTGAAGGGCAGTTTACTGATCGCGGGAATATAATATCAGGTGTTCTGCCCTACTGCTGCTCACATTATGAAGGCACAATATGTGGTTTGGCTGACAAAAGCATGCTGGTGACGTTACTCTATTTGCAGCGGTCCCTTTCATGATTTTAGACCTGTAGTTTAAGTTTCTCTTAACTGAGATTGAGCTTAACTTAGTGCATGATGTAAATTATGGGGAATGCAGGGGACCTTACCAAACGCAAAGGGTGGCTGTGTGTAGGTCTTGGAGACCGTAACCCCCAATCGCCTCTTCCTCCTCCACCTCGATGTTTTCCTTGACAATTTTCGTAAACTACAAGCAACTTATTTTAAATTCTAGATGTCATTCTCGATTGAAAATTCACTTTTGAGAAACGTCTCATGTCTTATGTCTTTTTTGATTTGCGTCAAAAATTGGTAATCGAGAATCTTGAAGAATATTGGAAACCTGCCTAGCTATATTGGGAAAATGTTTCCGTTCTTTTAGTCTCCCAGGTTCTGGGTATCCTCACCGGGTTGGTCTTCAGCAGCTAATTTCATCTTAAATTGTTTGATAAAAACTTTATTTCTATTATATTTCTTTTTATAGACGTACTAATTGGCATATGGCAACGTAGTGCGATTAGTCCATTGTGAATGCTTCATAAAACTGTTAGTAACTGTGATCATCCCAGGCTAGTACCATGTACCGAGAAGTATTAGATATGCAGTTAATTCTAAAGGTCTTGTCTTTTACTTAGTTGAGTTCAGTTCGCCACGGTTTCATAGAAGTTTGATCCAGCTGTTCGAAATTATGGAATGATCTTTAACGTGTACTTGTATGTTTGGAACTTCAGAAGTTCAAACTGGGTACAAACCATTTTATGCTGAATATCCTCACATGAGCCTCATTTCAAAATTAATTAGTTTTATGTAATTTGTTTTACTTTGCCATTTCTCTTACGTAATCTTCAATTGTTTATTTCCTCTTTTTTGTAATGAGCTGCTCCCTGATTGAACAATTGGGATTGTAGGTTTTAATATTTTCCAACTAAGGTTGCGTCGTGGTTAATAATGATGTAAATATATGCAAAGAAAGTAACTGGTTGGTTGATGTAAGATTATAAACTTCTTCACAACAATTATGGCCGTAAAGGACCTAAAGTACCAGATATTCTTTTAATTGTCTTAATTCTCGTTAATTTTATAATTATCAAAAGTGGGTCACCGTGCCGGAAGAGAAATACTGTTCTTGTATGTCGTCCAGGAAATAGAAGGAGAAAAGAAAGTACAGTTTTAGAATTCCCGGCCAACTGATCGGCAACACTCTTCTTCTACCTCATCTTCTCCTTTAAGTAAAGTGAAGGACCGTGAGTCGTTGCCCGTGTCAGAACGATGCACTCACACAAGAAAAAAACTTGTTTCTGCTTAGACTTGGCCGACCGGAATGTGGATGCACCCTCTCTCTCTCTCTCTCTCTCTCTCTCTCTCTCTCTCTCTCTCATACACACACACACACACACACCTTTTGTCTTGCATTGTCACTGAGAAAGTGTCATATCTTACGAGAAACCTCTCCTGAATATACCTGTCATGTTGATTAATTAAGCATTTACAGATGGTGTTCAGTAATTGTGATCGCTGATTTTCATATGATATTAACCAGAGGGAATCAAGGTTATTGTCTGTATTCCATGGGAGTATTGCTTCTCCAGAAGAACATTACCGGTGAGAATTTAATTTAATTTCTGAGCTGCTGAAAACCTTAAACCGAAGGATAGAAAAAATATTACGAAAATTATGCTGATTTACTTATTTATTTTATTTATTTATTTATTTATTTATTTATTTATTTATTTATTTATTTATTGTTTGTTTATTTATTACGTTAAAGGCCAGGGGACGGACAACTCAATCCCGGTGCTTCGCCTAGTTCGACGAAAATACAAAAAACTGGGAGAATAAGGAAGAAAGGTCTTATAAACTATTTGTTCCTTTGCTTTCGCAACGAACTTTCTCACAGATCCAAAGAAGCTTATCACTAATGTTGCTTCGGTAGAAATTAGTTGTGAAATAAGGATAAAGTTATTGTAAATGTTAAGGATGTGAAATCAGTCTTTAGAAAGATGAAGAAATTATATAAAAAAGATAAGCTGTTTTACATTGAGAGATTATGACTATTACTTAGAGCATGATGAAAATGATTGGTTATTGAAAGCGGTGGTGAGATAGGAGGTGTATGGATGAATTTAATGAATAATAGAGGTAGACAACTAACTGATCATGGGTGGAAGGGTTGATTAAAGGGAAAATAATATAAATTGAAGATGGGGGAAAAAGTGCGAAGGAATAAGAATTTTACTGCATTTATTGCTACTTGAAAGAAACGAACATCCATAACACCAAAATATCAAAAATTCGTATAGCAACCCTATAAACTAGGTTAATTAAGAGGATTGATAAAAGAAAGTAACAAATAAAAAATCGATAGACGTGAAATGCTGATGAAAATATGTGATGATAATAGATATTATTGTTATAAAGTAGATTTAGGAGGGCTAACAAAACTGAAAAAAATAGAATTAGCCACGGAAGAGGAAAACAGGTGAAGGGACGACGTCAGAAATATTAATGAGAAAGATCGATAAAAGGAAGGCCAGGAGCATGGAAGTAGGGAAGAGAAAGGTTAATAATAGGAACAAGACGAAGCGTCCGAAGAATGAGCTTTACTTAAACCAGCGTTTTCCATTTATAATTGGACCACAACTTTGTTGGCATCTCCCACGAAACTTTAATTGTCGATGAATTTTAAAACATGCCCCGCCAGGAGAACTAATTACAAGAGCTAACAACCAAAACCGCCTCTTAACCTTTTCTTTTTCTGAAATAGGAAGAAGAGGAACCGGGGAAGCAACATTAGAGAGAGAGAGAGAGAGAGAGAGAGAGAGAGAGAGAGAGAGAGAGAGAGAGAGAGAGAGAGAGAGAGATTGCAATTCCTATTAGCAAGACAGCTAGTAAGCAAAGTCTAGGTACAAAATGGGGAGAGATAGAGAGTAATCAAGAAATGTATATATATATATGTATATATATATATATATATATATATATATATATATATATATATATATATATATATGGTTGATAATCAGCTTGAATGAAAATAAACAAATGAGGAAAAATTTTAAATAAGTATTACATCTGCAGCTCCAATTATGTATGTATATACACGCATACACATATATGTTTTATATATATATATTATATATATATATATATATATATATGTATGTATGTATGTATGTATGTGTATACATACTTTGACCTTGCATATGTAAGACTTATTTTCTTTCTTCACAATTTGTTTACTTTTCTTTTAAAGATAATTGTCAATTATGTCAGAATGTTTCTGTATCTTGTGAAATTGAGATTTATTGTCGGCTAATGGACTGCTGTCATTAGGAGAAAAAGAGCATTTAATTGTTCTTAATGAATTTAAGTTGTTCGGCGTAATTGATATTTAGAGGAGTGCTGTACGTTAGATGCCAAATACCATTTTCTATTTAATTTGCAAGTTGCAACAATTGATCGCACTTGATGTCATGCTGGTAAGAAACCCAAATGAAGGAGGAATGAGTGTAGGGTTGACGCTCCACGAAGTGAAAAAAAAGGAAAAACAGTAATAGTAAACCGTAAGAGTGGCATTGGGTCATAGATGAGATCCGATAGCGACCGGTGTATGTAAGATCCAGTACTTTATTTCTCTCCTTGTCTGGAATCATGTATGTCCATTATGTTTTTGATAACGTAACTTATTATTAATAATATCAGAAGTTAAGTGGGTCATGTCAATATTTCATAATGAAATATTGAGGGCATTAAGAAATTAATATTCCTATTACTGATGTGTGGTTTTTAGTTTAAATGCATTAATATACCATGTTGATGCAGAACACTTACCGTAATCGGTACTGATTGTGCATTGAATCATTATTATATTTCTGGCTTTTGTTTGATTGATTTATTCCCATGAATACGTTTTTCTGTTGATCAAGTTAGAAGCAGGCCACCAATGATAGTCTGAAGGGACCAATTTTGGCCCACGGGCAGAAATTCAGACGACCTGGTAGGTAAAGCAAACAATGTTTGTAGCTCTGAACATTGGCTTTTTTTTTTTTTTTTTTTGAGGAAAGCATCATTTTTAAAAATATTAATCATACACAAACAACCTTATATTCAAAAATACATATATGCAAGTATAGCACACACAGACGCCGCGATGTACGGTAGATAAATGCATACGTATTAAGGCATTTACGAATGTATTTGTTGTTTGAATACGTATGCATATATGGGATCATGGGGAAACGAAGTGACTTCCATGTCATAGAGTTTTTATTTTTTTTCATTGCATCATTATATGCCGTTTTATGTGAGTTACAGAATCCTTATGATAGCTGAGAGGATTGCAGAGTCGACACTTAATTTTGATAAGTTGTACTCTACTCACTGTTCCTTTGAACACTTAATATTTTATTGTAATTGTAGCACTCTTGCTCTCACCCAAGAAAACCGGAGTTCGAACCCAGGCGAAACGATGGAAACGATTCCTTATTATGCGTCTGTTGACGTAAGTTATGACAATTAATCGACTGCTGTGGGTAGCAGCTGCAATTGGTAAACAAAAAAATAAAACCTCAGACGCTAATAACCGGTGGTGTGTGAGAATGCATGCAATCATAGAGGTAAAAGCTGGAGAACTATTCTCTCTCTCTCTCTCTCTCTCTCTCTCTCTCTCTCTCTCTCTCTCTCCAGTGGCAATCCTTCCTGGAAGTTATAGAGAAAATATGGCCAGTTTTGAAATCCATATAACTGGGGGAAATGTGACTTCTTTACGATTTTACGACTAATGTCATTAATGTTTTTGCATTTTTATGGTATTATTACTGCATAAGCCGCCTCCTAATGTGTGCTCATTTGGTGTTAGTCTGCTCTTCCAATATTTCTATTGAATATTCGATGCCAGTAAAATGAGGATCACAGAACTCCGAATTGTAGGTTCATGACTTTTTTTAAATATGTCCCAACAAGAGCAGACTTTTAGAAGGGAAGCTCAGTGAAACCACCGCCCTAATGCCCTTACCTAGACCAACCCTGCTACTCGCAAAAGCAAGGGGTTTGGCGGGGGGGGGGGGGGGGGGGGGTGAGGAAACTATTATAGTTCAGGCCCGAATAGAACGTCAGACCAGTGAATCATGTAGAAAATTCCATAGTTTGGTGGTAGAAGGAAAGATGCAAATCGCCTGACGGGTGTTACGAGATCCCCTAATTTCCTTCACAATTTTGTTTATGCAACCTTCGCTAACAAACATAAAAAAATAATAATAATAATAATAATAATAATAACTTATTTCGAATATAAATTCGTATATGTTCTTTTACAAAAATGTGTTGCCAATAGGCTACAGTTTTTATGATTAAAAAACAAATTTACGGGAAGAAAAAATACGATTACCCAAACCAAAGTGGGAATGTCACCCACTGTGTATTTTACCAATACACAAAATTCTTTACAAAAAAATGTCATACAACAAGACCTAACAAGCAAGCGGAAAACAGGCTCAACGAAATAGCTGCAGTGAAGGATCACTTCTATGTTGAGAATCATGTGGATTTTCTTAAAAAAAGGAAGAAAACTGCGATTGAAAAAGAAATAACCAACAAATGATATGAATAGTGTTAAAACTTGACACTTAGCAGAGAAGATAAGAAACAGAAGCTTGTAATTAATTACGAATCCAGAGAGGAAGTACCAAGGGTCGGAATTATTCATTTTTTGCTAGGAAAAAATTATGTAATGTGAAGGAAAAGAGAACCTGTCAATGTATGATGATAAGAACCAGAGAAATACAGGCTTATCCAATCAAAAATTGCAAGGAATGAAACGGATACGAAGAGAGAGAGAGGAGAGAGAGAGAGAGAGAGAGAGAGAGAAGAGAGATACAATGGAAGAGGATATACTGGTGGCAGATAAAGTGAAAAATTGTTTACGTCGCGGAAGGAGAGAGAGAGAGAGACGAGAGAGAGAGAGAGAGAGAGAGAGAGAGAAAATCGTAAATATCCACCGAAAATTATTTACTGTCGGCAGGATAATCCATATGCCCTCATCAAGTGCAATACATAATAAGCTTCGATAAATTATTGCATGCGATGTTTTAGAATTTGCTAAGTGCGTGGGAAAATCATGTGACATTTGCGAATTTTTCGATGTAAATATGAAGTTCGGACCTCCAATGCTTTACCGTTACCACAAAGCCATGGGAAAAACGTTTTATGTACACCATAGTTTTCCGACTGAGAACTATTTTTCGAAGTTTAATTACAATTGAAGTAGGTTTAGGTTTGTTTTCAATTAATTTTTGGGTTGATTGTTGGATCAAATGCATTACTTGAGAGTTTTTCGTGGACTAAAGTTAGTAGTGATTGGAGGATATGTGGTTTTGTGTAAGATGTGTCTGAAAAAAAGGTGGCTGCAGAAAAATACAAAAACTTAAGTCATTGCCACGTTTTTTAATTGCTGACTTTGATACAGCCCTGTGAAGAAACCTTATCAACTTCATATATATTTTTTAATTAAATAGGCTAAATCCAAATAGTTATGTTGAAAGGATTTATGCAATGCTTCGTAATTTGCTTTATCCAGTTCTTATTGAGGAATAGTGAAGAATTTTTTCAAAGTTTTGTTAAGCAGATGATGACAAATTCGATGAAATAATTGCATCAGTCAGATAAAATAATGCCCGTGATTGTTTAATAAGTTGATTAATAAGGTCATTATTTGAGAAATTATCCAAAAGTATTGAAAAATTTTGCACTCTTTTTTACTAAATAATTTAAACATAGTAGCTCTGAATTGGATATATGATAAGCTGATGATTAAAGAATTTCTTGATAATGTGATAAACATATTACAAATGTTCCCATGAAGTACACAAAGGCATTTATAAAAATTACAACAAAGACATATTTGATCATTTGATATGTTATGAAAAATCTTCTCTGAGTTCGAATGTGACCATGATTTCATGGACACAAGATTTACCTATACATGTAACACATTTATTTGAAATAAATGGTATACACTGTAATAAGGTGATTAAACTGATATACAAAAAATACAGAAAAGACTTTCAGCGAAGTTCGTGTTACATACGCGGAAAGTACATACACATGTATGTATAGTAAGCAGTATACTCTGGAAATTATTATGTTGCCCACCAGAGGTTCCAACACAGTTTTTTGACAATGTGATGCGTGTGATTGCCTGAAAAGAGGCAGTAATGACCCCCCAGTGTATTTACAGTTTTCCTTTCAGACCAAGATCACTGGTGGAATTGCAAAAAAGAAGTCCACCAATTATTCGACATTTTCTCGTGCTAATATTCAATACTTTTCATTCATAATTGATTGATGATGTAGAGTAATTGGCGACCCAACGAAGTCGTTATTAGGTTTTCATCCTGGAAATTTAGAGTAGTATTTGTATGTGTGTTAATGATTTGGAGTAACTGATTGTTTTCGTTACGGACCGAGTAATAAGTAGATTCGCCGTGTGTTTTTAGTTCTCCCAAGCGAGCTTTTCGGATCAAAGTATGTCTGCCCTCCTCATGTATGTCCGTGTGAACGTTGCGTGTACTCGTATTTGTAACTCTGTCAGTTGTACTATTAGGGAATTTCTGATCGTTCGCAAAATCTTTCATTCCACGCTTCGTCATTCCACAGAGAGTGGAAGTCACAAATTCAAAGGGACAGTCAGTTTTCAGGAGGCCTAGATATTCATTTCCTGAATGTAGAATCCTCTGTTTTCCTCCCTATTCTTTAATCGTTTAACTTGACACTCATCTTGTTGACAGTATTAGTTTTGATATCTGCACCATAGGGGAAATTATATATGTATAATATAATATATACACACACACACACACACACGCACACACACACACACACACACACATATATATATATATATATATACATATATATATTATATTATATATATAGTCTTTCATTAATTGAAAATAGTGAGCAGTAACTGATATTTCTGTATATTATTATCAACTCTGAACGCACTATGAAACGCTTGGAACGACCAGCTTACAATTTTTGTTAGGATCATGAGTTATTAAAGATCAGTCTTTTTTTCTGCTTTTGACATGATCATTCTTCGCCATTAAACGCGAGTTTTTTTCGTTTCTAGTCAAGAAGATTTGAGATATGTGACCTGGATCTGGCATTGTTGAACCAGCGTCATCACTATGAAAACATTGACTTCAGAATTGTTTCACGTCAGCCTTTTGATGAACAAATCTCCACACGAACTGATTGAGGACATTCTTGGATGATTGTGCGTTTTTTGTGTTCTTGGTACTGTCCATACCATTTTCCGACTCTCTCTCTCTCTCTCTCTCTCTCTCTCTCTCTCTCTCTCTCTGCCCAGAGGTCGGCAGTTTGTCTATGACCAAGGAGTTGTAACGTCAGCTTTTACTAGAGAATCAACCTGCTTGTCAAATTTTTAGATAACAATAGTTCTTTTAGTCTTCGACTTCTTTTTCCTTTACTTCTTCTTATTTCTTTTTCTTCTTCTTCTTCTCATCACTCCCTTGTCCGTATCTGTGATCACCTCCAACCAAAGGCATTTGTGTTGGCTCTTAATAGTCTCTCACGTCGCGGTTTCCATTGCTGGGTATTGAGGCTGAATTTATATTGCCTTGAATCGATGGTGATGAGACAGCGAACTTGCTTTGTCTTATTATTCATTATATATATATATATATATATATATATATATATATATATGTATGTATGTTTTTATATTATGTATATATATTATATACATATATATATATATATACATATATATATATATATATATATATATATATATATATATATATATATGTGTGCGTATGTATACGTGGGCATTATTGTTTGACTGTTCACTCGTATTTAAATTTAACCCAATTTACGACTATACCGACGGATAACTTTTAGTATCTGTCTGTAGAAATCATTTCTAGGGAGTAAGTTCGTTCATAGGGTTCCTAGCGAAAGGTGCAATACATGTCCAGGCGCTAGAGAATCCGTTGTAGAGAAAAGAAGAGAGAGGGAGAGAAATATTTCTCGAATCTTTGATTTATGTCTGCTTTCTTTTTCCTGTGAAGCCATTGTACATCTGTGTTTCGGTTTTTTTCTTTTATTTTTTTTTTCTTTCAGCTGCTGACTGCTATTGTTGTTGTCATGCATTGTTCTACGAAGTGCAATATTCTTTTCGTCCGCACTTTTTTTTTTTTTTTTTTTTTTTGCTCTATATCCTCTGTGTTATCTTTTGTTTTTCCCTTTGCGTAAATATTTTTAATCCTTTTCAGCGGTTGCTGTCCTGTCTTTTGTCATTAGATTTTTGCCTTTGTCGTTTGTTAAAAAAAAAAAAAACTAAATGTGTTCTGCAGTTGCGAAAGCTGAAGTAGAATTTGGTTGAAGATTTGTGCCATTTCAGATGGCTTGTCGTTTATGGAGAATTGAGGGGTAAAAGATCTATTTTATAACGGTTTCAGGATTATAAGGACACATAGAGGAGTGCATCTGTTTTGCAGCCGTCTCAGTATCTTTAAAGAGGAGAGACTGGTGTCGGGGGGGTGGGGCAGGACAGTATTAGGAGAAAAACTCTCTCTCTCTCTCTCTCATACAAAACTTTTGTGTGGGAATTTTTCATTTGATTCTCTCTCTCTCTCTCTCTCTCTCTCTCTCTCGTCTCTCTCTCTCTCTCTCTCTCTCTGTACTTTCATATCCCAGAGGTTGGAAGTAGCATCGCTTCCGCCGTCTGGCTGGTGATAGCGTAGTAGGGTGGCGTGGGAGTCGGTACGATTCCACAGGTACCGTCAGCCTTGGACCCACCTTTACTGTGTCATTCATGGGTGAAACCGTAACCTGGGATCCTCTGGGGGGGGAAGAGGATTTTAACCTACTGGTGGTGTTACACAAGGGAGGGCCGTGTGAGTAGTTGAGCTGGATAGAAATTAGATGTATTTTATGTGCGTACAGTTGCTGATTGTTGATCTGTTGGTCTTTCTTTTTACATTTATTTATTTATTTGTTTTCTCTTTTTGGATGCTGCTCTGTTTCTTGTTAATGTTTTTTCTGAGACTTCTGTTATGGGCATCATTCTGAATCCTGTTTAGTTAGCTAATGCCAATTCAGCCTTGGCTCTTAGAAATTTTTCAGAATTTGAATGTCAATAATAAAAGTTGATAATGCGGTGATGATATTTTAATGAAGTAATCAATTGAATTATTATTATTAAGATTGCGAAAATATTAGTGTTATGATGGTAAGCTTTAGTTCATCTCGGGTTTTTATTTAAAAATGTATTTGTTTCTATAACTTCTTGCATTTCTCATAGTGTCCATTTCCATGTAAGCTTTTTCTTTTCTTTTCAAAACCAAATCCTAATTTAGAAAGTTGCTTCAAGTACCGCTTACGTTGCCCCTGTAGCTGATGTAAGGATTAGTATCCCTGGCATGTATTAAATGTCGTTTGTATTCAGGATCTGAAGTTTCCTTGTCTTTATTTTTCTAGCCAAATGATCTCTCTCTCTCTCGTAGTAGCCATCTGCTTGGTGATGACGTACCCGCGTGAAGTCAGATTAATCAACAGATATCAGTTTAAGCATAACGACTAGAATTTGAGAAATATCTAGAAGTGTTCGTGAACTATCGGTGATAAGATTAGTGTGAAAATAGTAGGATAAAGCGTCTTCTAAGTTAGTTTAACAAGTGTAATACTGAAATCAGAACAAGATGGCAGTAAGTTCCAACTGCGGGAAGAGGTGGCGTAATTTAGCTTGCTTGGCGGATTCGCAATACGATGATGTAGCAGGAAGGGAACTGGCATTTTCTCATCTATGAAATCAGCAACAGTCCTAACCAAAAAGATAACAAAAAGCATTCATAGATATATTAGAAGGATATAATCCTTCAAAGTGGAACAAATCTAATGAAAACATCTTGAAAATAATTGAAGAAGTTCCAAATAAAATCCAAGTGGTCAAGAGACTCATAAAGAAAATATACATAAACCAACATATTCCTTCCGACAAAGAAAATGAATAAGGTGAATCTTGTGAATATCCTAATTGATGCATTAGAAAAAGAATGCCAAAAGCATGCAAACTGTGTAAGGTTTGGTATAGCATAGTCAATCCACAAACTAATCAGAAAATGTGCTGCATGCAACATTCCGACCCGCCCATCCACAGTGTGCTGAGGTAATGCAAGATTTGAGAAAAGATACAAGAATTTTTTGTTCAACATGTCTATCATGGATAGACAATGTTATTAAATCAAGATTGAATGTACAAATAGTTGAGGATGAAGAAGAAGAAGAGGAAAAGAGAAGAAAAAAGAAGAAGAGGAAAACGGAAGGGAAAACGGAAGAGAAGTAAACAAAAATGAAATGACAGAAAAAATAAGGAAAACAAAGAACAAGATAAAAGTATGGATGCAGAGATACTCATTGATACTACATATGAGGCAATAAAGAGCAGCATACCTAACGAAGAAATAAATTACGATATGACAACAGAAAAGCAAATCCCGAAGAGGCTCTACCCAGATCTTACACAATGACGGAAAGAGGAGAAAAAATAGACAAGAAAGACAAAATCTGCAACCTTTTTGAAAAGAGGGAATTGCAGATTTGGAGAAAGATGTTACTACAAACATCCTAAGGTACAAAAAAAAAAAAAATGTCAAAACTATGAAATATATGGTAAATGTGCATACTTAGATGGCTATGGGGATGATTGCAGAGATCTGCATCCAAAAATATGTAAAAACCTAAAAGAAGGAAAAGGATGTAAGTTCGACAAAAAATGCAAATATATGCACCCTGTAGCCATGATCATAATCAAATAAATAACCAACCAAGTAATAAAATCCAAAATAAGAAAGAAACAATAAAGAGAGAAATCAAGAATATCAGGTAAAAGAGAAAAGCAAACCACCAATGAGATATGCAGAGGTGTCAGCAAAAAATTTCAAAGCATCAAGCTCCGAAATTCTACTCAAGAGATAATAACTGTATTTATTATGCAAGAGGATATTGCAGAAACAAACGGAGAAAATTGCAGATTCAGACACAAAATGAATAATTATGATGAAGGAAGATCAAATATTATGGAAAAGTTGTATTTTTAATGTCAGAATTTCTGGAAATGAAAAAAGAACAACATACCAGAACAGGAAAGAGACATGGGAAAATCCTTATTACTACCAATATTAAATGAAGGAGAAAACACGCAAACCATCATAGTGATGAATGCGCAGGGTTTGTTAGTTACGAGTAACTCAAAAAGAAAAATAGAGTACTTAGAAGAACTAACCCACAATGAAAAGAAAATAGATATAATGAATATAAGTGAAACCTGGTATTCCCAAGAGACTGGGAATGATGATCAAATAAAAGGGTTCCAAACTTATAGATCAGATAGAAAAAATAGGAATCAAGGGGGAACCGCAATATATGGGAAAGACAAAAAACAAGGGAAAAATATATGAGAAATATAGTAACTCAGAATGTGAACTAATAGCGGTAGAATTTGAATCTGAAAAATTGATGACATAGTTAATATATTAGAACCTCCTAATACTAAAGATTTGACTTAATAATTGAAAAATTTGGATATGTAGAAATCACAAGGACTGGACTATTCTCCTATCTGGTGACTTCAACTTTCCTTTCGTAGAATGGAAAAGAACGAATAGGAGACTGTGGTTGTACTTATACATATAAAAAGAGAGTAATGTAGTGCAGAAGATAAGAGGCAATTTGAAAAGCTATTAGATATGCTACTAGAATACAACATTCAACAAATATAAATCACCTGCCAACAAGAAAGGAAAATACTTTAGACCTAGTATTTGTGAACGAGATGAATTATGTTAAAGAAATAATGTTTTAGTAATGCGAGTATTTCAGATCATAATGTCATAGACTTAACAGTTCATTCCAAAGCAAGTGAAAATAGAGATAAAGCAAGAAATGAAAAAGTGGGAAGGATATGGAAAATACAACTTCTACAGTAAAAATATAAAATGGTCAGAAATTAATGAAGAATTAAACAAAGATTGGGATAAAATTTTCCGTAAGTGATGACATAAAGGTAAATACGGAGATATTATATAAAATATTGGAGAAAATAGTGGGATAAATATATACCGAAGAAGAAAAGTAAACATCATTCATGCATACCAAGAGACAGAAGGATCTTGTTCCAGAAAATCAGAAAGTGGAAAAAAGGTCTTGCAAAGAAAAAAATGCATGGAAAGTTATAGAACTAAAAAGTAAAGATAGAAAATGCAGAACAAAAGATTATACAATCAAAAGAAATGAAAAACGGGACTTGGAAGAAAAAACCCTATTAAATATCAAGCAAAACCCCAAACTATTATACTCATATGCGAAGAAGATGAATAAAAGAAGAATAGAAATAGGCCCTCTGAGAATTGAAGGGAGATTAACGAATGAAAAAAAAGGAATTTGCAACATACTGGCAGAACGATATAAGAGAGAATTCACCCCTAGAATAGATAATGGAAGTAATAAGATATAGAAGTAAGGGACGAAAATAGTGAATATTTAGCTGACATAGAAATTAATGAAGCGATATGTGCAGGCAATTAATGAAATTAAAAATTAAAAATGGAGCTGCTGCATGGGCCCGGATGGAGTCCCTGCTATTTTGTTAAAGAAAGTAGTTCATTCTATCGCAAAGCCACTTGCAATATTATTAAGACAAAGTGTAGATACAGGCAAGATTATGATGAGCACAAATTAGCATATATCACCCCTACTTTCAAAAGTGGATCAAGACTAGAGGCAAGTAATTATAGGCCTGTGAGTCTAACATCACATATTATGAAAGTGTATGAAAGGGTAATGAAGAAAAATATTATGAAACATTTAATAAAAAATAATTTGTTTAATATAGGGACAACACGGTTTCGTACCCGGAAAAGTACACAAACCCAACTGTTAGTCCACCGTGAGAACATATTCAAAAATATGAAAAGCGGAATGAAACAGATGTGGTTTATCTAGACTTTGCAAAAGCTTTTGACAAAGTAGACCATAATATATTAGCAAAGAAAATTAGAAAACACAATATCGTAGATAAAGTAGGAAGATGGTTAAAAGAATTTTTACACAACAGAAAACAGATAGTTATTGCAAACGATGAGAAATCGGATGAAACCAAGGTAATATCCGGTGTGCCACAAGGTACGGTGCTAGCTGCAATATTGTTTGTATTATGATGAAGACATAGACAGTAATGTTAAGGATTCGGTTAGTGAGTAGTTTTCGCTGATGACACAAGAATAAGTAGAGAAATACTTGTGATGAAGATAGGAACGCTCTACAAAGAGACCTTAACAAAGTATATGATTGGGCAGAGGTAAATAGGATGGTATTTAACTCTGATAAATTTGAATCAATAAATTATGGAGACAGAGAAGGAAAGCTATATGAATATAGGGGTACCTAATAATGAGACAATCACAAATAAGGGAACAGTTAAAGACCTTGGTGTGATGATGAATAGGAACATGTTATGCAATGATCAAATAGCCATTCTGTTGGCAAAATGTAAAGCAAAAATGGGAATGTTGTTACGGCACTTCAAAACAAGAAAAGCTGAACACATGATTATGCTTTATAAAACATATGTTCGTAGTCCACTTGAATATTGCAATATGATATGGTACCCACACTATCAAAAGGATATTGCACAAATAGAGAGTGTACAAAGGTCCTTTACAGCTAGAATAGAAGAAGTTAAGGACCTAGACTACTGGGAAAGACTACAATCCTTAAAATTATATATAGTCTAGAAAGAGAAGAGAACGCTACATGATAATTCAGGCATGGAAACAGATAGAAGGAATAACATATCATGGAACTAAAAATATCAGAAAGAGCAAGCAGAGGTAGATTAATAGTGCCCAAAACTATACCAGGAAAAATAAGGAAAGCACACAGAACATTAATCCACTACGCACCAGCATCGATAATGCAGCGTCTATTCAATGCGTTGCCAGCTCATTCTGAGGATATATCAGGAGTGAGCGTAGATGTGTTTAAGAATAAGCTCGACAAATATCTAAACTGCATCCCAGACCATCCAAGATTGGAAGATGCAAAATATACCGGAAGATGTACTAGCAACTCTCTGGTAGACATTAGAGGCGCCTCACACTGAGGGGACCTGGGGCAAACCCGAACGAACTGTAAGGTCTGTAAGGTAAGGTAAGGTCTCTCCTCTCTCTCTATCTCTCTCTCTCTCTCTCTCTCTCTCTCTCTCTCTCTCTAAGTTTATTTTTGATTCTTCATTTCTAGAATTTTTGTAGGGGAATCGCTGTTTCAGTTAAGGATGCGAAGTCATGTGTCCTCTCTCTCTCTCTCTCTCTCTCTCTCTTCTCGCTCTCTCTCTCTCTCTCTCTCTCTCTCTCTCTCCTTTTTCTAAGTGAAATTTCCTCTCCGATATATTTACATGCCATCCGTCAGGTTAGCCTTGAGTAGAATAAAAGCAGTAGAACGGCAGTGGAGAATTTCTAAGTGACTATCTTGATGTTTTATTTATTTTTCGTTTATATATATATTTTAAAGATTTATTGCTCCTTCTTTGCAAAGGGGAAAGATTTGGCTGTTGAATCTACGTTTTACTTTTCTCGGTATAGTTTTTTTTGGTTAGTTCATCTGCTTTTCGCCTGTTAGATTTAATGGGCGATTTTCTTCGTGTAAGTTTTTATTGGTCTTTAATATGCTCGCCTACTTGAAAGGGTTTAAAGCCCTGTCTCTGGGGTTTTCAGTGAAGGTTCTTTTGCATGTTTATTGTATTTTTGACCCTCTCCGCGCGCATTTACAGTTTGTTTGAAGCTTTCCAAAGTGTGGTTTTACAGAGTATTGATTTTAATTCAGTGCCATCTCCCCGCTCCCGTCCCCGTATAAGCCAATTCTCTATATTCTTTCTCGCTTAATTTTTATGCTGTAAATGGATGATTCCATAGAATTTAGTGTAGTTACATTAATGAACTAAAATTTTTTTAATAATTAAATTTATTGCCCTTTTTATATCCTTGAAATAAATGCCCAATTAAGCATCCCTTTATGTCGCATGGCGTAGTTGAATCAGGTGTTGTATTTTATTTCAAATTTAGGGAAAATTAAGCGTTTTGCTTTATTTCTACTCGACTTTATTTTATGCCCTTTTGCGAAGTTTTGATACTAAGTTAAATAAAAATCTTTCACCAAGTAGTGGAAGTAAATCGTTTGGCCTTTTTACTCAGACAAAATAAGTCTTAGGTTATTTTTTCTTCCAGTGTTTACCCAGACATTCCTATCGCCAAACAAAGTTCCACTTAATTGAAAATCTTGTTGTTTATGAAGAAACAAATCAGGTTAGCCATGAGCTCAAAGACAACCTCAGCCCTTGTGCAAAGATAATTATCTGTAGGAAGGAGAAAGTTCATTACACACTGGTTTTATGATTTTAATAAAATTTTGTATATGTTGGGGTTTCAAATTTTTGAGACATAAATGTACCATTGTGGTATGAATCCAGATATGGTTTTTTCTTAAATGAAAAGTGGATTCAGTTTTTTTCTCTCTTTTTTTATGACAAATGTACACACTAGTGGGCAGATAATTTTATATCATCTCATAAAGACAGAAAAACACGTTCCCTTCACTTCGAAAAAGAGATCTGTGAAATGACGCTGTCGTGATTGAATTTATAATTGTGAGTTAAAAAACTGACAATGACTCTAGTTATTGATACATTATGGAAGTCCTGTCTCCCAGTGATTGACGCCTGTTGAGATTCGTGCGTCGGATGCTGCACCTGAATCTACCGGATTTCTCGATGAATGGCGGTTGTCATTCTGAGTTGTTTGCTTGAGGTTTAAATACTATCCTTACCTGTGATATATTTCTTGTTGATTTCTTGCGTTCTAATTGAAAGAACCTCTCTCTCTCTCTCTCTCTCTCTTCTATATGTTCTGCTAAGCTTGGCCCTATATATTTAAGTAGGTCATTCTCGTTTCATGAATTTTATGTGTGTGCTGTACACCAACCCGTTTCAGCGCTGATTACAGTATTTAGTAAAATTTCGTAACAAAGGAGGTAAATAGATTATATGAACTCGGTGGGACGTCCTGCTGCCTGTTATGATCGTAAATATGTAAGTTTTATGATGCCTTCCGATGCTGAGGAAGTTTTCTCCGAACTTGAATCGTTGATCTTTGAAGTTATTTGCACAAGTATTTAATATATATATATATATATATATATATATATATATATATATATATATGAATAACTTGATCACGAAGTATATAAAACGTGATGCTATGTATAAATAAAGGTTTTTGCCACGAAGGAAAAAAAAATGAAAAGCGAGATAGCCAAGTACTTTCGGTCTAGTTCGACCCTTTACTCAGGCATAACTGAGTAAAGGGTCGAACAGACCGAAAGTGCTTGGCTATCTCGCTTTTCATTTTTTTTCCTTCGTTGCAAAAACCTTTATATATATATATATATATATGTGTGTGTGTGTGTGTGTGTGTGTGTTGTGTGTGTGTGTGTGTGTGTGTGTATGTATGTGTATCACTTCAATGTTTAAATTTTCAGTTAAACTTGGACGCGACTATGAGAGCACACCTAGTTTTGCAGAGTAATGTAGATCCGTAGAACGTGACCAGGCAGTAATTAATCATCTCAATTCTGGCCCAAACTAAAAGATCACTTCTAATTAGATTATTATTTGACCTTGTATTGCAAAGCTCCGAAGTTCAAAAAAAATGATTCTGTTTTTTTCGAATACCAATCCCAGTGGTGCGATATTTTTTAGCTACAAGCCTTTCTTTGACTTAGGAAAGGTACCAGGGGATTTGTGGTCTAGTAATCACACCTTTTATGTCTAGTATGTTACAGTCATTAAGGTTTTTCTCATACCTTAATGGTACCTCAACTGTTGGTCTTGGTACTAAGAACACCTCTCCCAAATTTATTGAGCGGTTAAGAGCTAGTCGTAACGATCAAAATGTTCAAGTTTACGCAAAAGTGATATATATGTTTGTCAGAACGGGAGCTTTCATGGACTTGTATTTTTTTTTCTCTCTCTCTCTCTCACTTAATATAACTTTGATATCACACATTGTGGAAGAGGGCGCTGGCAGTAACAAAGAGATATCCCCCGCTGACTGCTTTCATTGCCTACAACATATGCTTTTATTGCATGCAGCATGTCTGCATTTTAGTCACGGCGATCTTAAACTGCACATTATCCAGTTACGACGCTGACGTTTTAAAATGGCTGGAATTGCTTGGTTGGCTTCGACCCAATGCCATTTCTGCGTGTGTGTGTGTGTGTGTGTGTGAGAGAGAGAGAGAGAGAGAGAGAGAGAGCCTCCCGACGGCGGAATAGGATCATTATCACTAACACGATCTAGGATCAATCACCCTCGAAAAAGAGGACCAGTCCCATGAGCACAGGGTAGAATCAATACTCGGTGAAAGAGGTCGAATTTCCCTTGTTTAGCTCTGGGTAAATCTCCCTCTTGGCTGGTCTAGCGGAGATGACGATCAATCTCCTGAGATTTGCAGAGAATCAATCTCCCTATCACGGATTAGGCCAGTAGGTACATGAGCAAGGCACAGAATCAAGTCTCCCGTTTAGTACGCCTTGATATCCGTCTCCCGAGCAAGGCGGGCGACCAATCTTCCGAGCGGGGATTAAAATCAGTCTCCTGGGCACGACTTCCTTGCACACTTGGGCGTTCTGCTCCGCGCTGGTGTCGTTAAGAAGTTACTGGCCTTTCTGACTTCTTCTTGTATCATTTTTTGGACGTAGTTGTACCACTAGCAGAGTATTGTTACTAGAAATAGTAGTAACAACAAAATCTCATGACTAATTAATATTAGCTCCACTTTCCAGGTAATGATTATGTTAATCCCATTGTTAAAATATAAAGGGATGCTGTGCAGTGTAATTATGATTCGCTGTACGTAAATTATATACACTAAAATTACCATATAATTTCCTGTTATCTGTATGTGTACTGCAATTCTGTAGATTACTAAAATTTTTATATAAGGGGTTAATTACAAAATTGCCGTTTCAGGGAGGGGGGAAACTGGATACTCTAAATAAACTTATTATTTTAAAGCTATGTTTCTACATTGTTACCTGTGAAGCGAAAGGGACGAAATTTCTGAGGCATATTCTAAACTAGTTTTCAGCCACTAACCCTTGCGTGTCAATACAGTACCAACTCCATAAAGCTATGCGCATCCAAAGTGCAAATGTAATCCAACTGAGCGAGTGTGAGCGTAAACCAGGCAGAGCAGAGATACTGTGGTAAGTGAGATATTGTTACAGGAAATAGATATTATGATTCTCCCCAAGATTCATGGCAATCTAGAGGCGCGGACTCTCGAGACTTTTTCCTTCCCTTTTCTCTTGCTCTGCCTTACTCTCCCAGTCTCCCCTCCTATTTCCTGGTTTCTTCCGGGATACACCTACTCCCTGCCCCCTTTTCTTTCCTGACACGTTGCTTCCTTTATCTCTATTGGAAAGTGGTGAGGCAGCTAAGGCTATCCTGATCGAGTTATTTTTCCTGGATTTTATTTCGTCTTTGCTTATTATTTTGTGTGATTCTGCGGGAGCGTAAGGAGTCGGTAATAATAATAATAATAATAGACCTTGTATGTTTTACTGTCCTAACGGTCGGAGAAGTGTAGCGTGTTTCCCGTAGGTTTGCACGAATCTAAAATTTTGTTTATACGGCAATAAACCAACTCTTGATGCCAAATCATAATCTGTCGACATGATAAAACCACTAGTTACTCCAGACAATTTGTCCTGTGATTTTTGCGTCTTTTTACTGCCAATTATGTGTCCTTGATGATACTTTATTGTTATTGCCTATCATCACCATTATTATTATTATTATTATTATTATTATTATTATTATTATTATTATTTCATGTCATTAAGAATCTAGTTTTTACTCATTCATGGTTTTTCCACTGTAATTAGCATTATAAAAATATCCGGCACGGAAGATGGGATTAGTTAGGGTTAATTCATAACGAAAACGGATTCAGTGTTTGGCTGAGGAAGGGAAACATCTGTTCGAACCCATATCCCTTCCTTCGCCTGGAAAAATCTTTGAATTCTTACCTTCGTTAATGAACGCCGCCATCACTCATTTCTTATTATCTGTTCGTCAGTCCCGCTGTCTTCATATCTTCACTGGTGAAGGGTAGCATCTCACCGTACGCTTGCTGTGAAAACTAAGCAGTGAATAAAATACCGATAGTTACACAACTGCCGTGGATTGCAACAGGGCCACAATAGGTAAGGGGTTTGAAACCTCATCCTCTCAAACCTTACAAAAAAACTGTAAGGTCAACCCCTTCCCTTAGCCCCACCCCCCCCCCCCCCCCCCCCGTGAAGTAAGGATGCCTATGATGCCTTTGTCTATATCTTTGATATATATATATATATATATATATATATATATATATATATATGTGTATTTTATTATTTTTAAAATGGTACGGACAAGAGCAATTTTGCTCCTACTGGAATGTAAAAAAATTTAAAATTACGATACGATAAAGATTCAAAATGGTCTTTTTGATGCATTAGTATCGATTTTAAACCGTAGCTGGTTCCAATTAATTGTTAAGCACTGCTAATATAGTCAGTTATTTTTTGTAGTGTACCAAAAACTTAAACTGAATGAGGAGATTGCCATTCTGTCCTCATGATATATATCTTTATTGCAAATTGATATACCTTTTTTTTATTTACTTGTTATTTTCTCGATTATTTCTTTCTACACATACGTACATTCTGTTCTTTAGCATTCTACAGCTATCGTTAGCGGTCGTTTAGGCTTGTTCCAAGGCCTCCTAAGACTATGTGAATAGTAAAATGGGCATAAAGTACAGATCGCTATCCCACACTTTCATTCCTGTGTTCCTCTTCATGTTATCTCCCTTTTCTTCTTCTCCTTCTTCTTCTTCCTTAGTCTTTTACCGACGTCATTATGAAGTCTTGGCCTTACCGCTGCTGCATAAAATAGCTCCAGGAAAGGATGGAAGAAAAATATGCTCTTTTGATTTCACGGTCGCAGCCAAAAGCCTCGGGGACTGGTGGCAAGAAAGGAAACCTTCGCCCCCTTTATAAATATCAATTGAAAAGGGAAGACTTAAGGAAAAAGCAAGGAGTCGAAAGAAAGACCCGGGAGTAGATGGGGTCCCATGTTTATTAGGGAAATAGGCATGGGTGGTGTGGGAGGGGTTGGGAGTCGAGCAGCAGAGGTTGTGTTATTTTGGGACAAAATCGACGGGTTTTTTCGACATTGTAATGAAAGCTTTCTTGTAATGAAAGCTTTTTTACAACAAAATTTCAATAGTCGAAAGGTTGAGTGTATGTCTTCGTTGGTTATTCATAATTGTGTATATTAGTGAGGAATGGGCCGAAAGGCGCGAATTTCCGTAAACTCATGTGGAAAAAAATTAAATGAAAATATAATTACAGTATAGAGATGACAGACTATTAACAATATGTATTACCTGCCGAAATGAATAAATAACAGTGACAGAATATATATGCAATGAAGAAACTCAAATCAAAGACTAACGGTTATGGCACATGCGAAGTTTTTAAGACTGCAGGTGACATCCTAACCGTATGGATTAAGACGACTAAATGCCACTCGAGGCTACCCAAACCACTAGCAGTGACACAGGTATTCTACGTAGTTACTCAAATTAGTTGAAAGGGAGAGATTTTTAACACCTGTCAGGTATCCTAGATCTCTTTCTCCAAACAGCAAAGTCTCCTTCCGAAAATGACTAAGCTTCCAGTCAAGTTGCTTGGTTGCCTGTCAAGAATGATTAAGTATACAGTCACGAGTAAGATTCGAGTCTCGAGTGACGAAGTATCGTCAAGAGAAATTGTCATTTTTGTATCAACAACATTTCAGGGCTCTAGTGCGGCTTCCAGTCTTTAGTGATGAAATTCTGATTCTCGAATGAAAAAAGAAATACGGATTCTGAACGGCACAGCTTCATACAAGTCTTGAAAGACAAACTTTCGAGATGGCAAAGTTTCGTCCGACAAAGACAGCGGTATCTGTTTGAAATCACAAAGTTCCTCCACAAATATTGCGACAATCGAATAGTGACATTTGTATTGTAAAATGAAGATGGGGGACTGGGGGGAACCTTGCCTTCTTCGTTTGCAGTGACAGTCTTCGAAAGCAAATTAGTTTTTTTTAATTTTTTTTTACAAAAAATTTATTTCGGGACGTTGATTTCAGCTGAAGCATTGGCCGATTTTTTGGCGCGAAGGGAGGCGGCCCGCTCATTTTTCGGAAGGCCCTTTCGGTGGTCCATTATTCTCCCGGAAGAGGTTTTCGGTCTTAAAAGCAAAAATGATTGGGTAGGGTCGGCCGCGATTCCCCCTTCCATTTTTCCCTCCTCTATTATCTTTATGGTCCCTCCTAGACCTTTCTCTGCTTTCTTCCTCCCTGTCGTTCCTTTTTCGCTCCTCATTCTTCTGCCCTTTTTTGATTTCTCTTTCTCTTATCCCTCCTTCCTTTCCTGCTTTCCCTTGGCTCTCCCCCCTTCTTAATCTCATCTTCTGCACTATAACCTTCTTTCTTTCCTGCCCTCCCTTCGCAATGCTTTCCTTCCTTCTGCCTGCGTCTTCCTCTTCCTTTTTCCTTGCGCCCTTATTCTTTTTCTTTATGCCCAAACCCCTCGTTCCTTCCCACCTCTCGCTTCTTTATGGTCTCATTCCTCCTGGCCCCTTCCATCATCACTGCGTAGATGTCGTGATAAATATTCTGGAAGAGGGAAAGATACAACGCATTTCAGGGCAAAATGACGAGCATTTTTTCCCTAGTAAGTCAAGGATCGGGACAAAAACATGTCTGCTTGCTTCATTTTTTTAAGTTAGTCGGTTCAAAAGAGTCTGACAAAAGGGAATAAAGTAGGAAAATAGATATAATCTCCATGTATTTCGCCATCCAATACAAGAATGTTGAAAGAAGCCTTATAAAATTATCATGACTGATCTGGTCGCATAATCA
Organism: Macrobrachium nipponense; assembly: GCF_015104395.2. Classification (NCBI taxonomy): domain Eukaryota; kingdom Metazoa; phylum Arthropoda; class Malacostraca; order Decapoda; family Palaemonidae; genus Macrobrachium; species Macrobrachium nipponense. The sequence continues at coordinate 33,215,366 of NC_087206.1, forward strand.
CGCGG
>NC_087206.1:33222870-33237870 GCF_015104395.2 Macrobrachium nipponense
GTTTCTTCCATCTTAAACCTCCAACTCCTTTCTTACCACTCCTAACTCACTTCTCCAACTCGCCTCCACCCCTCCTTTCCCACCTATTTGTACTCCTTTTTCCACCTCCAGCACCCTTTTTCCTCCTTTTTCCTCCTCGTTCCTCCCCTCCCATCCCCAATCATCCTCCCTTCTCCATAAACGTTTTCACCTCCCTGTTGATTTCCGCTGATTATTTAATTTTTTTTTTATACCTTTATTTCATTTTTTAAGAATTTTTTTGTTCATACCTTTGTCTTTCTCTGTGCGATGATTGTGTGGGTAGACCTGTATTGTGCACACGAATGGCGTGGTCTTGATGTATGGCATGTGATGAATGTTACTTTCCCGGAACTGGATTTTGTGATTTCTGCCTGACTGGTTCTTTTCCCTCTTCTGAATAGCATTAGATTAAATTTTTTCAATTTACATCTCTTTTGTTGTCGTCACTATTATTGTTATGTTTTGCAAAAAACATTTTTTTTTTTACTATTATACATTTATCAACGTTATCGATTTTGCTATTGAACTGTATTATTGTGATTGTTAAAAATAACTCTCCTCACATAAAGAATGAAGGAAGTTTAATTGCATTCATCAAGATATTAGTAGCAATTAGGCCTCCAATCAGTTTTAGAAACTTTTGACTTTTCTTCACCGTTCACTTGTTTACAGAAGCTATTATTATTATTATTATTATTATTATTATTATTATTATTATTATTATTATTATTATTATTATTATTATTATTGCAAATAGCGGAGATATTTTTTCTTTGGGGGGGCGGGGGGCGGACAAAGAAAATTACTCGTGAATGTATACATATCCATGTGAATGAAGGAAACTAATAGTATTATGGTTAGTAAACCTGTATTCGAAATAATAGAGTTCTGTTTTCAATTTTTTTACCACAAAGGGAATTTCAACTGCAAGTCCAGCATCTGGCTTGGGGGAGGGCTGGGGCTGGGCCCGCCCTGACCCCCCAACAGCGGCGTCACTGTTTGTCCTCCCTGACCGACCAATCATCCATCTCTTCCTCCTCCTCCTCCTCCTCCTCCCCCCCCAGGGAGGAAGAGCCGCATTTCCAAGTATTCCATCAAGGAAAGAAGTCGTTGAAGATGTCATGGCGACAGGGATTTCTTGCCCTCCTCCGCCTGCTGTCAATCAAGGGAGCATCATTGACTTCCTTTAATTAGGGCCGATTGAGAAAATATCCTGAATCCGAGTTCGATTCCATATGACCGCCATCTTTGTTATCGTGATTGCGGGTGTTAGGGTAATCGGGTTGAAACTTACGGATCGCAAGGCTGATTAGCTCATTATTTTCCCTTTTTCGTCCTGAATGAAGCATCTGCGTGGAAAGGTGAATTTTTAAGGAGCACAATTTTAGGAGTAGGAAAGGAATAAGGGTTTTCATTCGAAACTCATTATGGTTTTTACGAAGGACAAAAGAGGTACCGTGATTAATATACACATTTTTAGATGGCGTCTATTCCACCTTCAGAAAGGTTTCTCACCTCTGCCCCCCCATCCCCCCTCTCCTATCTCCCTTAGGTACTATCCCCGACCTATAACCTCAATCTTCTTCCCCCATTCCTCCCATCCATCCCCTTGTTACTGGTGTTGTCCGACTTCCAGGAACCATATAAAATCCCATTTGGAATCAAATTAGTCTTCAGTTCTTATAGTTACTTCATTGAACGCTTTTCAACAAAACTTTCTGCGTGAGCGATAGAGCTAAATTTCCCCTAGTGGTCTCGGGGATATGTGGGGTTTGTTTATTTTTCTGTCATTTTTACGGCGAGTGATTACCGTTCGAGTGAGGAATCAGGGGGAATGGATAGCTTAAACAAAGGCAAGTGTTGGTATATTAAAAAAACGGAAAGTGAATAGAGCATTCTACAAAGAAACTGACCGGCCAGTGTGCGTGTGTTTACATTTTGCAAATCCCTAATTTGTAGCTCAAACAAGGATTGGCTGCGTGAAAGGAAAAATGTCAAGAGCGCAATAAATCTTCATAAAAAAATTGGAACGTTTATTGAACTGCATATGAAAGTTTTATTTTTCTCTTTTGCGACTTTTTTATTTGGTGAGATACAAAGGCCTCACTCGGTGTTCCTCCAATATAATGAGATTAATTATCTTGTCATATTGAACCCTAAGGCTTGTCTCTTGTCATCGCTAAGAAATATTGAATAGCTTTTGGAAGAAGAAGAAGGATGAACAAAATGATGATAATAACTCTTTTATTCCACTTCAGAGTTACAGTGAGTATTATTTTAAGCGCTTACAGAACATGTTCCATTGGTCAAATCACATGGGCGAAAGGCTGGAGGAAGTTAGGGATAAAAAAATTTTTTTTCTTGTGTCGGGTCTGGTGACTTACCATTCACATATACATTCATACGGGACCAAGCAAGTAGTATTTTTACTGGTGATGATATTGTTCTGGATGTTGGGGGTTGGTAGCTCCCATGGTCCTTGGGAGCTCACGTTCTCTGTCTTGAATTTGCCTTCTTACACTGTTTTGCAACTCGGTGAAGACGACGAGGGAAAAGGTGGAAGAGAAGCATTAATTAGCGGAGAAGTGTGAGTCATAGTACTCGTTGTGGGTGATGCGGCTTCTGTCTTAACTTCGTCAAATAAAATATCTCGATCGGAAAGAGGAGAACGAAACAAAGAATAAGGAAGCAAATGTAACAGCAATTCTTTGAGCTCAAAATGATGCCCGGCATTTTCCTCCGCTAAGGGATTTTATTCTTATGGCGGATGGGGAGGGGCCGGCCGCTATACGGTTTGATTTAGTTGTCTGTCAGTTTGTTAGCAGGTGTCTGTTTGTTAGCAGGTGTGTGGGAAAACTAGTGAGGAGAGTTATGCGGAATTTCTGAAAAGAAAATTCACTTATGTTTTATTCGATGTGACTCCAAGGCGATTTTTAATTGTGTTCTATTTATCTGATCTTTATACTATTTTGCCGTTCAGTTTCATCGACATTCAAATGACACTAGAAACGGACTGTCATGAGGGCTTGCACTTATTTCCCCTCAGATTCTCTGTTTTTCCTTTACCGCATGCATCACTGTGTTGATATTGCATTAACAATAATGAAAGCCTTTTTTCGAATATGTATATATAATTAAAATAATATATATATATATATATAATATATAATATATATATATATATATACGTTATATATATATATATATATTATATATATAGTATAATATTATATATATATATATATATGCATATATATGTTTGTGTGTATGTATATATATATATATATATATATATATATATATATATATATATATATATATATAGTATATAGTGCCATGCATGTCAGGAGAAGCGTACATACAGGCATAATCTCTTAAGGTAAAAAAAAAAAGTCAAGGTCCAATAATTTCTGTTGCTAACAGCTTCGCATATTGCGGGTTTCTTGACGTTCCTGCTCCTCTGTGTTGTTTTGATTTTCATCGGAAGGGGCAAAAATATGCAGATACATACAGCCATGCGTGTAATTATCCACGCCCACACACGTATATACGTGTCTGTCTTGCATATTCATAAACAAACATAAATTTCCATACCAGAACAGATGCTCACGTGTATTTGGTTGCTTGTGCGTTACGGAAACAGACTACTGGTAGAGAGAGGGAAAGAAAGTGGATTAATCACGAATGTAGGTTACCTGGAAATACCAGAGGCAGAAAGATATCATTTTTTGCTCTTTTTTTTTCCCGGTTGGATCATCCTGTCCAATGTTAAAAGTGCTAAGCAAGCGTCTGTAGTTTGACATTAAAAGGGAATAGCAAAGTGGGGATTTGTTACACAAGTTCTTGGATAGAAATGGCTTTAGAAATGGAAATATTCAGGAAAATAATGTACAAGTTAATAGCGGAAAGAAGAATTAGAATGCTGAGGAATAGGCATGATAAGTGATAATGGTGTAATAATAATAAGAATAAGGTTTGACGAAGTAAGCCCATTAATGTTCTATTATTATTTTTAAGAGAGACATTGACATTCGTTCATGACCAAGTTGAGCAAAACAGGTGGGACTAACAGCCGTAAGCAACTGTTAATTACTGTCGGTCAGCTTTCTACCTCCAGGAAACCACAGAATGTGACCGTTAGAACGCAAATGTCAGAAATTAAAAACCTGGTTGTCAATGGCTTCTAGATCGCACGCGGTAGAAATCTGAAAGTAGTTGCCGGCGACTGCCGAAACGCACAGTCCCGATTTTGGGCCAAGATTGCCAACGACGTTAGATGCAGTTCTTAGAAATCGTGGAACAACTGTTGCCACATCGTATAATTTGGGGATGGTTTCTAAAAACCCCTAGAAAGAACATTTCAGAAATTGGCCTCTCATACTGACTGCCAAAATGCATGTCTGAATTTTGATCAATATATTTAGGCTCCGTCACATGTCTTATTTTCGCGGTTCAATCCTACCATACAGTATTATTGGTATAAGTTCTGTGTGCCATCGTTATGTTGACAGTCCAGTCTTTCACTTTTACCTTACATAATGGAACGATAATTATCCCGTCAATAATTCAACCAGAACCTTACCTTCATCCAATGTATATAGAATCCCTTATTCTATAGACCTTGCCTTCATGTAGATGTATACCCTTACAAACACACAGTCCTACTGCAGCATCACTTTCGCAATCCCATCAACCCCTGGTGTCTTTCCTTCTGAATCCTCCTAATGGCTTCAGTAATGGCCTGAACAGTTACTCTCACATCATCCACAAAATTCTAATAACAGCTACTACTCTTCCGCCATTCGGCTGTGTCATTCCTCTGTCATCCATATTCAATAAATCTCGAAAATACTCAACCAACCGAGGAATCTGTTTTCCTTAGACAGCTTCTCTTCATTTCCATCATATATTCTGATATTCCTCTGGTCTTTAGCCTTTCTCCTCGCATTTACTTCTCCGTATATCAACTTTTATTTTTGTCAAGTGCTTGCTCATCCTCCCCATACTTTCTTATTGCCTGTCTTATTTTTCTCGTTCACTTTTCGCTTGGCTCCGCTTGGCTACGTTTTTCATCCTCATCTATTCTAGTGTTCGCTCTTCCTGTATGTCCGGTAATTACAACTCTTCTCTTTTTTCCTTCCTTAAACTATAATTTTATCATACCTATCTTCTATAACCACAGACATTCCTTGCTGACTGTGACCCTATCCAGGAATTTTATTGCCAAGTTCCTCTCTCTCTCTCTCTCTCTCTCTCTCTCTCTCTCTCTCTCTCTCTCTCTCTCTCTCTCTAAAAAAAAAAAAAATAAATAAAAAAAAAAAAAAACTATAAGATTTGCAGGTATTTTAGATGGCAATGGTGCACTAGTGCTTACTTGTATAAATATTATATACATATATATATGTGTGTGTGTGTGTGTGTACTATATATGTATGTATTTTATAGCGTGTAACATTGCCATCTAAAATAACTGCAAAATTTTAAGTAATTTTACAATTGTATTGCATTTATACCATATCAAGTAAAGTTTCTTCATCGCTTGCTCTTTTTGATATTTAAGCGCTTCATTTGTCCAATTTCAGCACATTTTGCGGTTGGAAAATTAGGTCAAGGTAAAGATAACCATTTGTTTTCCCTCCAACCTGTAAATGAAATAGTCAATTAATATACAAAAAAAAATCTCATTTTTAATCAGTGGAAATGTTGTTCCCTTACTAGAAACAACTGTAGCAATATGTCTTAACTGCAACGAAGTATTTCAGTGGAAAGACAATGTATTGACGTTTAAAACGGTACAAAAAATTCCTAGTTTATTCTTTCTTCATCATTTTCGCATTGGGGTATAAAACGTTTTTGTTTTAGGGTACATAAACTCATCATATTGACCTCTTGTTCATTATTTTTATTTTTATTATACCTGCATAAAATTGATTTTTTATTATACCTGCATGAATTTGATCTGATAATCTATAAAATGACAGCAAGATGACTATCAAAGTTTGAAAACGTACTTTACCCAGGCGATAAAAAAATAAATTGGTAAAGTAGTCAGTGCAAGGTTTTAACAATATTTTTGGCTTTTTTTTTTTACACTTTTGTATGCAGTAGCTGTCCATAGATATAATTGAGCTGTATATTATGACCTTATAATAGTTTTTATATCTCCAGCACTTTATTTTTTGGACAATATTTTTAGGACAAATTCTTAACTATATTGTTTTTGATTAACTTTCAATTCAGCCCACTTTATTGAGCTTTTAACTTTGTCATTTTGGTTTTCCGAGCACGCTGTGAAAATTGCAACTATTAATCTTCACAATTATACTTAACTAGTATCTTAGCTTTAAAATTAACGTTCCACAGACCAATAAAAGACAAATATTGCTATGGTCAAATGCAGAAAAATTTTGATGGTTGTTGTAACTGCGGTGTCTGTCACACACCATGAAAATATTGATACACATATTCACATTGAATTTTATATATTTCTGGGTGAATGTTTATATATATTATATATATATATATATCATATATATATATATATATATATATATATATATATATATATCAATTCAAGCTACAAATGTCCTTTAATATCTAAATTCACTTTACCTCCCAAATGATATATTTTCATATATATATAATTAATGTAATATGTATTAGAATGTAAGATTTTCGCTCACCTCTATATTGTTATGCACTCTTCTTGTTATTATAGCCCTTCAGCTTCACAAACCCAGTATTTTCTAGGTCTCTCTCCCAAAACTTCAGAATTTCAGTACATACTTTAGCCAGCTGTTAGCGTCCATTCTCGCTACATGAGCAAACTACCCCAGATACATTTTTTTGGTTGACTGTTATCTTAAACCTTTGCATCTTCACATTTCTCCTCATTTCAGCGTATCTTTCTCCACATTTACGAAGCCAAAGATTATCTGAAAACTTCTAACCGTTATTGTTGGGTGCATTTAACATTCATGTCCTATTCCCATGGAAAAAGTACGAAAGACATTTCTGTATGTACCTTAATTTCGGCTTCAGTACACACACACACACACACTTTATATATGTATGCATGTAGTATATATGTGTGTATATGTATGCATATATATATATATATATATATATATATATATATATATATATATATATATATATATATCATTTTGTTTGTGGCTGTATTACCAATTCACGTGCAGCAGAGCGCCCAAGAGAAATCCAATAGAGATTTCGCCGAGACCCGTAAGGAGCTTCGTGGCATGAATGATAAACAACCTCCGCCATTGTTCCCTTTAAACGAAGGAAAATTTAGCAAGGGACTCTCCGAGTCTTCCTCCACCAGACAAAAACCTAAAGGAGACAAAAAAGACGGATGGATAGACACTTAGAGGTGTCATGTGGTAAATGACTGAAGGGAGAATCATTGTACTATTGAAACTGAGGCTGATCTTTTTTTTATTTTTGTTATTATTAATTGTATATATATATAGATATATATATATATATATATACTTATATATATATATGATATATATATATATTATATTAAAAATATATAATAATACTATATATTGTACTATATATATATATATATATATTATATAGTATATAATATATAAATATATATTATATATATATATAAGTACGTATATATAATATATAATATTATATTATATATATATAATATATATAAATATGTAATAACATATAATATATATTTTAATATATATATTTATATAAATATAATATATATATATTATTATTTATATTATATTATGTTACGTTCATCCTAAGAGGAAATGAATAAACAAACTGCTTAGAAGGAAAGGGTCTAATAGATGAATAAACAACCTTCTTAGAAGGAAAGGCTCTAATAGATGCATTAATAAATGTTGGGATTCAGCGCCCCTTCAGCACCTGGCTTCAGCCACTTTTTAGCCTTTTACTTTACCTCCGTTAAACTTCCTTTCTTCCACCTTTCTTCCAAGTGTCTAACCACACCAACTTCTCTTTTCACAGACTCTAGTGCTGAATAGCTGAAATTAATAAAAGATGAGTTTATATATATATATATATATATATATATATATATATATATAATATATTTTATATAATAGTATATATATATATATATATATATATATATTATATATATATATGTGTTTTTGTGTGTGTGTGTGTGTGTGTTCATATTTATTTGTGTTTGTTTGTATTTATACGTATACGTGTTTTCGGGTGGGAGCGTCGATATTTGTCTCAGAATTTCAATTTATGGTGCCAACTTAAGCAGTCTTTAAAGCTTTTAAAATGTTTAGGATATTTGTAATGCATAACGCTAAATGTTCAAGTGAAGTGTGCATTTTTTTCATGAATAGTAACACTTTCTCAAATATTTGAGTCTTTGAACTTAGCTGATGATTTTGCAGCATTCCCTTGAATGTTTAAAGAATTCATGGTTTATTTCATATCGCGTTGACATTATAGAAAGTGGTTAAAGAAATTGTAATGGAACTGGCGTTTTCTTTTATGTTTGGTTTAGTGCAATTCATAACTGATTAGTATTTTCTATGTCATTTCCGCTCGTTTATCAACATTTCAGACATTCCATTCGCGAATGTTTTGCTTTTCCTGTGTTGTTGCTAATTCCGAAATGTCTCAGTAATTATGCACTGACTGTTTGGGTAAATATGCAAGTGCATTCTACTTTTAACTTAATTTCTGTCCATTTTATATGATTAATTCAGTTCTGTTACTTTTCACTTACCTTATTTTCGTCTTTACATTTCTTGTTTTTCGATTCAGATCTTTTTTAGTCGGTTCATTTGTTACATTTCTAACCATTTCAGCGCAAATTATTTTTAGAATTTCTGATCGTCTGTGCTTGTCAACCATTTCATTCACACGTATTATGCATAGCCCGGACTCAGTGCCAGTTGTCTTGGTAATGTTCAGAACCGGCAGAAGCTAAATTCAGGATCTTGGTTCATGGTTCCTATCGCTATGGGAATTCTCTTCTTTCGAGAGATTGGCTCTCCTCCCCTCCCCTCCCTTCCCCCACTTCCCCACTTCCCCAAAAGCTCGGTCTGGTCTGATTTGATTGCTGGAGCGTTCCAGAGTCGCTCGTTGGTTCGAACCGTGAAATTGAATGCGAAAACACTGTCTGTCACCATTACCAGCTGCAGTGGGTCATTTTCGAAAAGGGGTTTCGAACTCTGCGGCAGATTGTTGTTCCTCGAACAAGTGTCTGCGCCAAAGGCCTATTCCCTTCCCGGAGAACTTGGCCACCATGCCATATGGAAGAGAGAGAGAGGAAGGCAGGGAGATTAACTTGAGCCACAATTACAGTGGCCATCGAAGTAGAAAGAGACGCAGATAAACGAAGATGCGTTGATATGCTTTATTATAAAATCAACGGTGGTCAGCAACAGGAGTAAGTGAGATTGATGGTAATAAACTGTCACAAAAATAATGAACATCGATGCAGAGGGAAGGGCGTAGGCTAGGTTTCATAGAAAGGCACCTTGATAACAATGGTTGTAGACACCGAAAGAAAGAGAAAAAATCCAGACCCTTCCTACCCACATCAATGCTCTTTGATGCGAAGGTAGACGAAACGGCATCTGTTACCGAAAGAAGCGTAAAGCTAGAAAAGATCATTTAGATATCTGTGAAAATGTAAGCACGAAGGGAATTTCACTAATGTGTACTTGAAAGTATAAAGACATATCCATGCGTTAGTGGAACGAGAATTATCGGTAAGCTGGGAACATGTCAACGGGTGGAGAATACCGGAAATGCAGAATCAGTATTTCAAATAATTCCTACGAAAACCCTGATTTTGTCTCCCCTGGAGTTGAGTGACTTGAACACCATACAGTAACTCAGCCACACTCTCTCTCTCTCTCTCTCTCTCTCTCTCTCTCTCTTCATAGATACACACACACATGTATATATATATATATATATATATATATATATATATATATTACATATATGTGTGTGTTGTCGTGTGCGTACGTGTGTGTATATATATATATATATATATATCTATATATATATATATATATATATATATATATACATGCATATTATTAGTGCACATACAAAATACATACAAACACACACACACACACACACACACACACACACACACACACACACACACAACACACACATATATATATATATATATATATATACTATATAGGTATATATAATATATTCAGGTATATATATATATATATATATATATATATTATATATATATATATATATATTAATGTGTGTGTGTGTGTGTGTGTGTGTGTGTGTGTGTCTATAATATTCACTACTAGAGATAAAGTCAATCCGCAATTGACAAACCGTGTTAATGAAAAGAAAAAAAACACACACACACACAGACGAGCACTAAACCCAGTTCGACGATGTTTACCGCATTTTATGTCGGGGAAGCTCGTTACTTTCACTTGATCCGGCCTATCGACCTCCTGGGTCCCGGCTGGAATGGAATGGGATAGGCTTACGCCAGTGTCTGGCGCTATTAGGTGCATCTCAGTCAACATCTTGAAGTTATAGGCCCATTACTCTGTTCTTATAAGGTTGGAAGATCATTACAAATGCACTCGAGAGGAGATTTAACAATTGACATAAGGAGATTCCAGAACTCAAGTGCATTAGATATTAGAACTGAATTCAGAAAGTTCGTCAAAGGAAAACAAACAGGGTATCCAGAACTAAAAGTAAGATAATCCAACGAAGAGTTCACAAGATTCAAAACACATAACGATTTCCAGAAGTGAACACTAGAGATTCTAAATTTCAACTTGATAGTTTCCAGATATAAGGACAAAGGAATGAGTAGCTGGGTTTCACGTTCCCAACAGTGAACAGAAATATACTTAAACCATACGTGTTTAAATGCGCTTTTACGGAACCGTTGAGTTCTTATTAACAAGGCTTTTTTTTTTGTAAACCAGAGCACAAATTAGATGTAAATTATCGTTGTTTGGTGTTTTGATCTGCTATGGGGGCGACATGGTCCGCGTACCTAATTTTTCTTTTAAAGAAACCCAATCTTCTTCCACCGACTTTTCACTCAGGTCTGTGTAGACAAAGATAGCTCGGTCTTCTTGGGAAAAATATTTATGACTTTATACTCTAATATTCAATGAGTTTGATCATTTCTTGTGGGCATTTGCTGTAGCTATATATAGTGTGGATAATAGAGAAGAAGGACAATGTGTGGTGAATAGTCACTGAAATTAAATTACTGTTTGAAGTGGTCGGACTTTATTTATACTTTGTGCTATTACTTAACCTCAATCGGTGATCGCAACCTCGGCGAACGAGAGGCCAGAGCAGCAGCAATCCAAAGATATTTTGTACTATCAACAGGTTTTTCTCTTTAGCTGGTTAAATAAGATACTTGAGAGGTCTGTCCTTTAATATTTTAACATGATTATATATATATATATATATATGTGTGTATATATATATATATATATATATATATATATAAAGTTAATGTATATATATTTATTTATTTATATTTACTACCTGAACAACCCTGCGACAACCGATAAACTCTCTCTCTCTCTCTCTCTCTCTCTCTCTCTCTCTCTCTCTCTCTCTCTCTCTCTCTCTCTCCTCTCTCTCTCTCTCTTCACAACCCCCACCCCTTTTGGTGCCATTTATATTTTACCCTTACAGTATTCTTATCCAGATAGTAAGTCGTGTATATCGAAATTAGGTACCATAAATCCGTAAAGTTTATTTAGTTATTACTAAGTCTACGGGTAGAACAAGCCCCGTTTCATGGAAGCCATTCCAACCACACCGCCTTTGGTGCTCTTAGTAGGTGCTAGTGATGTCTTACCTCCATAGTGCTGATTTCTACATAGTAAGTCATATGTATGCAAAATTTGGTTTAAATTGCTCAATGCGTTTCAGAGTCATGGTGGCACATACACACACATACGTACGTACATAGTGTTAAAAATTACAGTAATTTATATTTTCTCGTTGTCTTTCTCATATCTATTCAACGTACAGGACAAAGGACTTGAAAAAAAAAAAGAACGTATAATGATGTAATGAAGAATATTAAGGAAAATAGACCCGTCAATATGTCTCATAAAAACATTCCAGACGAAGATTGTATCAGTAATGATATTTCAGATGAAAGATGTCTCAGTAAGGACATTTAGCACGAAAAACATAAAGAAAACATATATAGATATTTCAGGTAATGAACATATCAGTAATAACATTAAGAACAAAGTCAATGTTTAATAAAGCAGTCAGGGCGAACAGCGTGCCAATAAGGATATAAAGAACAAAGCTTATGTTACGAAGGGCATTTCCGAGATGTGCAAATGAGGAAAAAAAAATCCCTCTTTTTCATAAATGCTGGAAGGAAGGAAGGAAGGGATGAACTCCCCGGACCCCGGATCCAGGACGGTGTTAATGAAAGTAACTTCTTCGACCTGAACGTTGAGAGATAAAGGGGAGGAACTTGAGAGATAATTAACCTGTGAATAGGTGGTTTAATGAACTAAATGCCCACGCTTGTTGATCAAAGGACGCTTGTGGTATCCATTAATGGTTGCCTGGCCTCCAGTTTGTCAGTTGAGTAACCAATGAACGACGTGTTCTGAATTTGTTTAACATATTATGTATGTATATATGTGTATGTATATGTTTGTGTGTATACACACACACGCACCACACACACACACACACACACACATATATATATATATTATATATATATTATATATATATATATGTGTGTGTGTGTGTGTGTGTGTGTGTGTGTGTGTGTTTGTAGTGTGTGTGTGTGTGTATTTATGAATGGATCTACGTATGCATGTAAGGATGGGTCAGTAATATCAGGAGATGGAGGACAACACAGGGACAACATTTGTGTGAGGCCATGAATAAAAGATACGGTCATGATAATGTGAATGATATGCCAGAAGCCCAAGGATATACTAATATACTGTTGGAAGAAATCAGATTTTTTGAAGAGGCTACAGTGGCACAGATCGAGATATTAGTGTTAAGACAAACTGAGAACCGGTGATGGCGTTGTGTCAGGTGAAGGTGTACAGTGGGATGCTGCAGGTGAATGTTATATCCCTTAAGCTGTTTGCCTTTCTCATGGATTATATGAAGAAACATTTTTGAAGATGAAAGTGAATGTATATACTGAGATAACGATATAAATTTGACAGAAGATATTGCATATATATATAATATATATATATATATATATATATATATATATATATTATATATATATGTGTGAGTGTGTGTGTGTGTGTGTGTGGTCTAATATGGTAGTGGCCATGAAGAATACGGGTTTTGAACCGACCAAATGTTTAAACAGAGAACAAAGAAGGTTGACCGGAAGCGCAATTTCTCTTTTTCTCCGCCATCGTGTTTTCGTCGTTGCTGGTGCAGGTTTTCCTTTTATCACCAGATGACCTGGTTTACCTGCAATACTGCATATTCACTTATTTAAAAGCGCCGTTCTCTTACGATTTCCCAACCGCGAGAAGGAAAAAAGATCCTATGCACGATAAAAGTTGAGAGAAAAGCGGGTTGATTTCCGATGCCGTGTTGTCTTTTATTTCCTCTCATAGTTTGTGGCGGTTTCCATCTGCTTCCCTTCTAAAAAGGGAGAAGTTTGAATAAATCATGTGTGAAAAAAAGGGGAAAGAGGCGAAACAAGACAGGAATGGGAAAGACCGGAATAAAAGTTGAAGGAACCGAGAACCAACTACTAGGGAAAAAAAATGTTAGAGAACTGGCGTCGCTTTTACAAGGCAGGTTGACACGGAGCCCTTGTTTCTGCCAACTCCAAAGGACACTACTGGATAATAAGTTAAAAATGGGAAAAAAAAGTAGTAGACAACAGAATGAAAAGGAAAGCCAGGGAAAATGAAGTGACATTAATAGGGAACAAGGTGAAAAGAAGTGGAGGTGCCGTTACTTAGTTAACTCGGAAATACAATTGGTGATGGGAAAGTCTGCAACTTTTGTTAGCATTGTTTTCCAGTTACTGTCGCTTTCATGATAACGAGGATGCTATTAGCTTAGTTACTAGGATATACTTTGCATCATTTACTCATTCTTTCACAAATATTTGAGATCTGCAATTATTGCTAAATTCGCTTTGATACAGTAACAGTATACAAAGAGTAAAAAAACAAATTCTCTGATGTACGTATACCCATACCCAAATCTTCTTCAGAACTCAAGTAGCTGTTCCATGAACATAGTGAATCATAAGAAAAAAAAATGAAATGCTTAAAATCCCTACGTTCGTAGCTGTTCCATGATCATAGTGAATCTTAAAAGAGAAAAAAAAATTAAATGCTTAAAATCCCTACGTTCCTTTTCCCAGACTGCTGTTAACAGGCAGACAGAAACAGGGAACAAACGAAACCGAAGACATGACCAGGGTCCTTCGCGGAGATAAAAACAGCGCCTCCACCAGACCGTCTTCGTGTCTCGTTAAACTGGTCCATCAAACTTGTCCGATCTATTCGACTCGTGTTCCGCCGTCCTTCTCGTGATTGATTCATGTTCGTTTGCGCGAAGCTTCATTTCGGTATAACTGACGAGCAGGCGCCATTACCCCTTGAAATCATTTGACTACAAATGGGAAAGCGATCGATGTAAAATATATTCTCCCAAAATATTTATAGGCTTTTTTAAATTTTTGGCGAGTGATTGTTGACAGGGGAATAAATGTTCGAATGCCTCTATGAGAGTAAATTTATCTCTCTCTCTCTCTCTCTCTCTCTCTCTCTCTCTCTCTCTCTCTCTCTGAAAAACACATTTCATGTTTTTATTTGAACCTAAATGAAAAACTGACACGAGTGACAGGAAATAAATGCCCTATATTGACCTGTTATTAAACATAATATTTCAGGTGGACTTGAAATTACTTTATAGTTTGATTTCATCAAT
>NC_087206.1:33240370-33245370 GCF_015104395.2 Macrobrachium nipponense
CCCAGTAGTCTAGGTCCTTAACTTCTTCTATTCTAGCTGTAAAGGACCTTTGTACACTCTCTATTTGTGCAATATCCTTTTGATAGTGTGGGTACATATCATATTGCAATATTCAAGTGGACTACGAACATATGTTTTATAAAGCATAATCATGTGTTCAGCTTTTCTTGTTTTTGAAGTGCCTTAACACATTCCCATTTTTGCTTTACATTTTGGCCAACAGAGTTGCTATTTGATCATTGCATAACATGTTCCTATTCATCATCACACCGAGGTCTTTAACTGCTTCCTTATTTGTGATGGTCTCATTATTAGGTCCCTTATATGCATATAGCTTTCTTTCTCTGTCTCCATAATTTATTGATTCAAATTTATCAGAGTTAAATACCATCCTATTTACCTCTGCCCAATCATATACTTTGTTAAGGTCTCTTGTAGAGCGTTCCTATCTTCATCACAAGTAATTTCTCTCTTATTCTTGTGTCATCTGCGAAAACTACTCACTACCGAATCCTTAACATTATTGTCTATGTCTTCAATCATAATAACAAACAGTATTGCAGCTAACACCGTACCTTGCGGCACACCGGATATTACCTTGGCTTCATCCGATTTCTCGTCGTTTGCAATAACTATCTGTTTTCTGTTGTGTAAAAATTCTTTTAACCATCTTCCTACTTTATCCACGATATTGTGTTTTCTAATTTTCTTCGCTAATATATTATGGTCTACTTTATCAAAAGCTTTTGCAAAGTCTAAATAAACCACATCTGTTCATTTCCGCTTTTCATATTTTGAATATGTTTTCACGGTGGACTAACAGTTGGGTTTGTGTACTTTTTTCCGGGTACGAAACCATGTTGTCCTTTATTAAACAAATTATTTTTATTAAATGTTTCATAATATTTTTCTTCATTACCCTTTCATACACTTTCATAATATGTGATGTTAGACTCACAGGCCTATAATTACTTGCCTCTAGTCTTGATCCACTTTGAAAGTAGGGGTAATATATGCTAATTTGTTGATCATCATATATCTTGCCTGTATCTACACTTTGTCTTAATAATATTGCAAGTGGCTTTGCGATAGAATGAATACTTTCTTTAACAAAAATAGCAGGAATTCCATCTGGCCCTGCAGCAGCTCCATTTTTAATTTCATTAATAGCCTGCACAATATCAGCTCATTAATATCTATGTCTGCTAATATTCACTATTTTCATCCCTTACTTCTATATCATTATCTCATTATCTATTCTAGGGGTGAATTCTCTCTTATATCGTTTCTGCCAGTATGTTGCAAATTTCCTTTTTTTCATTCGTTAATCTCCCTTCAATTCTCAGAGGGCCTATTTCTATTCTTCTTTTGATTCATCTTCTTCGCATATGAGTATAATAGTTTGGGGTTTTGCTTGATATTTAATAGGCAACCCATCGGCTTTATCAAGCACAGGGTCAAGTAAGGGGGAAGGGAGAAGATTTGGAGCCTATGTCCTAAAGGAGCCAGTGGACACGGCCTTCCTCCAGACCAATAGATTGGGGTTAAAAGTTGGTTGGATAATAGTTCATTCGATGTATATTAATAAATAGTTCTGCGATGCTTAAACTAGACGTATATTATTTGTGTACAGAGTTTAATTTCATTAGTTCTTCTCGTTATTTAATAGTGATAATTAGTCTAAGAATGGTACGTTAAGGTCAGCTCTCTCTCTCTCTCTCTCTCTCTCTCTCTCTTTGGAAACTCGGTTTCAGTAATAAATATAATTCCCCCGTCTCTTTGTATGTATTTTTTTCTCTCAATATGAACTTGATATAGTCCCAAGTCTCTTTCTATCTTTCTATTTTGGTAGCTATGTCTGGCTGGAAAAAACTACAACAAGAATGCCGATGGAGGATGCATGCAAAGCCGTGGAATTAGTCAAGTTTGGAATTAATGTAATGTGGTCTGACAAAAGAACTGCGTGCGTACGTGCTTGTGTTTGTAGTTTGTGTATCTACCAGCGATGATAGTCTTCCCACCATTTGAGGGTGGAGTCCACAGGTCATAGGTAGCCATCTCCATATCATTCTGATAATACATTTTATATATATATATATATATAATATATATATATATATATATATATATATATATTATTCTAATGGAAGCTTTGAAACCATTAACTTTTTTTCGATGGCATTTGTTTAAAGCCTGGAGGGGGAAAGAAGTTCTTCATTTCATTTCATTTTATGAGTTCTCGATGATTTAAGTTAAAATCTATCCAAAAACGCGAGAAACAGAAATGTTACACCATTGTTAAGGGCAACCAATCGTTAGCGGCATCTGGTGGGGTTAAGAAGAAGACGTAGGGCTGGCAACTTCATTCATGGAGATTTTTCGGCAGATCTCCAGAAATTAAGTTTCCAGCCCTACGTCCTTTTCTTAGCCCCACCAGATGCCCTTAAAGATTGGTTGCACCTTAACAATGGCGTAACATTTCCGTTTGTCGATGTTTTTGGATAGATTTTAACTTACATCATCGAGAAATCAGAACATGAGATGAAAAGAAGAACTTCTTTCCCCCTCCAGACTTTAAACAAATGCCGTCGAAAGAAATTAATGTTTTCAAAGCTTCAAAAGTTGTGCTGCAACGGATAACGTTTTATGCCTGCTCTGATGCATATGTCTCTAACAGTTATATATACTGCATTTTTTATTAACACGTTATTACTCCTTTAATGAAATATCAGCTTTTTTTCTTTTAAAATGAATTGTACATGAAATTTACAGGTCACATTAACCAGATGGCTGTTGCATTTCCATTGGTCGTAGAATATGACCTGCCGTTTTCATATAAATTTCTACCATAAAATGGAAAACGCTCAAACAGTATATTACACGAGCGAGGATTGGTTAGTTCAGCTCTGGTAAAAGTATCCGGCACCAACAGAAATATTTACATACGAGCTGAGATGAATTCATATCTTTTATTGTACTGTACTGACCGTTTCTCCTCTGCACCTTAAAGCCACGAGGAGAAAAGAGATTTTCGATATTTAATTTCCTGTTCATATCTCCTGAAGCATTTTTGTAGAAATTGCCTTCAAGAATAGTAAGAAATCGAGAATTTCAGAATTCAGTGAATGCTGTTATATATATATATATATATATATATATATATATATATATATATATGTATGTATGTATGTATGTATGTGTATGTATCACACATATCCACAGATGAAAGATAAGAGGCGGGCTGTAGGTTCTGACGGTTTCCGACTTTATTTCCAAGCCACTGGAAATAAAGTCGAAAACGGTCAGGACCTACACCCCGCCTCTTATTTTTCACCTGTGAACATGTGTGACAAATGAATCACGTGCTGTGATTTTTATATATATATATATTATATATATATATATATATATATATATATATATATATATATATATATATATATATATATATATATATATATATGTAATAGATACACACACACACACACACACACACACATCTCTTTACTCCTTTAAAAGGGGTTGTGTTGCAACGATAACACTTTCTGTGTCTTTAGAGACGAGGCTTCCAGTCACGTGCCCTCCTCATCTTGAGCCCAGTTGATGCTGGTACCCATTATCATCTGGGTCAGCTGGTCACCGGCAACCTGGGATCAAGCAAAAGACATTGACAACGTGAACCAAGTTCTGTACCACGTGTCTAAATTGCAACTGTTTAGTAGGAAAATCACAATAAGTAGCATATTTTCCAACCATTCCAAAACTCATTGTTGAGGTATTTGTAAACTTAGCATTGAAGACAGGGAAGAATTTATTTGTTGTGTCCTTTAGCATTACTTGTATCATAAAACCTTATTACAATCAATGAGCGATGACTCACACATAATAGCTCACATATAAACTCTTGAGGCTACTCAAAAGAGAAGCAGTAGCTCAACTTTAAAAAGAGTATACTAGATTCTTACAGCCAAACTTTGCCGGATACGCGAATTTCCGCCGCGTATCTGGAGTAATTGTTCAAAGAGGCACGTGCCACACTTAAAAGGACTCTCGGAATTTCAAAGTCTGCGTTACCCAGGACTTGCTCAGAAGAAAATTACTTGTTACGGTCTAATGAAAAGAACGGCAGACTTCTTTCTCACAGGTCGCTTGGCCAGTCTCGTGATGTTATTGTCATTCCCTATAGACTGTAACATGAATGGATTCGTTATCGAAAAAGCCTGCAAGTGAGAGAGCAGTGCATTGCTGTTTTATGCTAGGTTGGCGTTTCCCTTGTCATTTTGTGACTTCATGTGTCTATTTGTCCATTCAGTTGTCAATAATCGTGATCCTCTAGACGTATCTTGTATCACGTCGCAATCTGTTTGGGCTATGTTGTGTATTCTGTTCCGTGCTGTCCGACTAAGTAGGTTTACGTGACGGAGTTGTATCGCGCTAAGCAATCGGCACCTTTTTTTTTTTTTTTTTTTTTTTTTTTGCCAGTTCTTCCTATTAAGTTATTTAATGACAGTAGCTTGTAAAGTCCTTGGTAGTATGTATGCATAGAAGTTATTATGTTATTTTACTATTATTCTCAGTGTCATTTTATGATTTACGTCAGAAATCTTTACTGTAAAATTACCACAGACTTGAGCTTTTAACGACTGTATCTTGAAGTTTATTCTCATGGACTTTCTGTGTGCCATATTTCTTTTATGGTCTTTGTTCCAGTTTCGTCTTGCCCGTGTTCTCTTCTCTCTCTCTCTCTCTCTCTCTCTCTCTCTCTCTCTCTCTCTCTCTCTCTCTCTTCTTCTTCTTCTTCTTCTTCTTCTTCTTCTGTAAAACAATTATGAATGTTTCCCCCGGGATGACCCCTAAATTATTGATTCACTCACCGAGGAATTACCATTGGCTTGCGTCACGAGTCGTTTCCTATACGTGCGCGGGTATTTGCATAAATCTGTGTAAATATGAAAAGGAGTGAAATTATTGTTATTATTATTTAGAGTAGTTGTATTTTG
>NC_087206.1:33250370-33262870 GCF_015104395.2 Macrobrachium nipponense
GCTAAGCAAGCTTTCACAAGATAAAATACCCATACTAATATATATAAGAAAGGGAGAAATACTGGACTGCGAAGTGTTTAAGTAATACTGATGGAATCCTGATGGACACTAATAACATGGTTTAAATTCCGATGGACACTAAGCATGGTGCATAAGCGCAGCCAGAATTACCCATCCTGTTTAACCAGAGCATTAACCCCTGCTAATTCTCTCAGTTCTTAATCCTTTGTGAATCGGATTACCTTGCGTTTCAGCATTCAGCCGAAGTGTTAATTATATAACTGGTCTATGTGATGCGATCGAAATCGACACTACAGTAGCTTTGGTGTTATGATATTGTGAAAAACGAGGGCTTTAAATAGATTGATTGATTAATTTGATACTTTGGAATGGCGTTAAAACTGGCGAAAGATTTTTACGTGTCTCATTATCTTTTTACTTAATTAACTTTTTTTCAGAACAACATTATTGCCCCCCCCCCCTCTCTCTCTCTTCTCTCTCTCTCTCTCTCCTCTTAGGTCATATGTATGTATGTATGTATATAACGCCGAAAGTGGTTAATAGCGGGACTTCGTGAGTCCTAGCTGTAAATCCAGATTTTATTTCTTGCTTAAATTTATCTCTCTCTCTCTCTCTCTCTCTCTCTCTCTCTCTGCGCGTGGCGCGCGCGTATGCGTAGATGAACAAGAGTTTGGTTTCATAATCCAAGCTGTAATTAATCAGCAGAAGAAGCTGTTGGTCTCTTCACAGAGGTGATCAGGAGAAAGATTACCCACTCACTCTATTAGCCAATATCAGATTCCTGAGCATCCTCTCTCCCCTTCGACGTGGCCCAGTATCCCGGGGGGGGAGGGGTTTGGGGGGGCTTAGCTGCAAACAGGTGATGTAAATACCGAAGGAGTGTTGGTCGATCAATAAACAGCCTTAAACAAGAAAGACGATGAGCGACACCGCAGCGAATTTTAGAACATTGCCGATCAATTGATGGAAACTTCATTATGCATAATTAATACGGGCTAATGGTTTGTAGCCGAGGGTCTTGCGGCGCGCGATTTAATTATTTGCCTTTTCGGGGATTACGCGCTGATGTCATTACGGCTCCTGTATCGGAGTTTTCCCGCCGATTGAGGAAATGAATTTGGCGGTCATCGATTAGCCGATAATGCTAACCAAAATACCATAGCTTGGTTTGTCTCCAGGAGGTTATCGGATATTTTCTTTTTTCGTTTCTCTCTCTCTCTCTCTCTCTCTCTCTCTCTCTGAATGAGGAGAGGGTCCGCCAATGTCGGTAGCTGTTTATCGCTTCGTTAGACAGCATAGCATCGGAAACCCCACTCCCCCTTCTCCCCCCTTGCCCTCTCATTCCTTCCTCCCCTTCTCTCCCTTGCCTACCTTCTCTCTTTTCCTATCTCTCTCTCTCTCTCTCTCTCTCTCTCTCTCTCTCTCCTTAATTAACGCTCTCTCGTTGAGCACATCGTCATTTACCGCCGTCGTCGGGGTTTCGAGGCGAAAGGGAAATGATTAATGATTTTGGGAAATGTTGTGATTCGTATCATTTTCATCATCTCCTCCTCCTACTGCTTATTCCTCTTCCCTCGTCTTCTCTTTCCTCCTCCTCCTCCTCCTCCTCCTCGTCCTTCTCTTTTTATTCCCGGGATGGGAAATGATATTGGAGAAGGGGAGGTGGTCTGGGCCCAGGGCCGGGGTTGGGTGCTTGTTGGCCACCGGCCGGGGAGGGGGAAGGGGAGAGAGAGAGAGGAGGGTAGTAGTATAGGCATGTTAAGGAAGATGCTGGGCTGAGCTCTGCCTCGATAATGATGCTAATGTGATTAAGGTGGTGTCGACGGTGATTGATGTGTGATGATGACGGTGGTTATTGGTGTGTGATGCTAGTAATTGTTGTGTGTGTGTGATGATCGTATTTGTTGATATGTGGTGTGATTGATGGTGGTTGCTGGTCGGTGATGGATGAATGCTGCTAGTGATGACTGATTTGAGATGCAAGGGACTGACGTGTCAAATGAGTGAGAGCTGATAGTGATGATACTTGTGATGAATGTCTGATAGTGGTAATTTCGGTGGTGCGTTGTTATGCTGATGATGATTGATATGTGATACTGGTGATGATTTATGCGTGACGACACCAGAAATGATTGACGAGTGATGACGTGGGATCTTAGTTTAGATCTACATTAATGAAAATGAATACGACTCACAGTCACTTGATAATGCTATAGAATGGCGGAACAGCTGTCAAGATATGAACGATAAGTGGAAGTAAATAGTGCTTGTTTATGCACTAGAGACCCCTGAGAATCGATATGATGAGTTCTTCGAGATAACTTTGTGCGCCTCCAAGGCAGTTGTCATCAATTAAAATTGTTTAAAAGTAAAAGTGCCCAAAAAACACACACACATACATATGTAAATACATAAATGTATATATTTATTTGTTATAAAAGCGCATCCACCCTGGCCATGATTCGAACCTGTGTCTTTTCGGTTTGTTAGTTAGACAGTAGGTTTATCAAAATTGATTTCGACCCTGCTTCGTAAAAATCAAATTAAATCTCTTCTGATATCTTATTAATTGAGTCAACTGTCTACCTCCGGGTCAAACCGAAAAGACATATTTTCAAATCATGGCCAGTTCAGTGCAAGTGCGCATTCATACCACCCATATATATATATATATATATATATATATATATATATATATATAATATATATATCATATATATATATATGAAATTGAGCCAACAGTACTGATTAATAGGCCGCATAGGGTTATTTTCTTTGTGCGTTTTGACTAATCCGTACAGGTAAGGTAGCGAAGGAAATTTGACTGTCAATTTGCCTAGTAGTTCTGTTTTATCTTTAAGGATTTCTTCACTGCGCTATTAAAGATTTTTATGACTTGATCAAGGGATTTTTTTTGTTTAGTTTTTGTAAGGCGCATCATCATCCAGTAGGGCTTGCATACGTGATATGTAGTCAGCTTTAAAATCTTACTATAGTATTTCACTTATCAGCTTTTTGTGATGTGGATAGTATTGTCCTTTTTAAGATCGGTCAAACTTTTCTTATAGCTAGCTATAATATATATATATATATATATATATATATATATATATATATATATATATATATATATATATATATATATATATATATATTGTGTGTACTATATATATGTATATATATATATATATATATATATATATATATATTGTGTGTTTGTGTGTGTGTGTGTGTGGTGTTGTGTGTGTTTTTGTGTATGTATGATATAATGTAGGTATGTGCGTTTGTTGGGTGTTTTTTTTTTTATTTTCATTGATGGCAGCTGCCGTCTGAGTCTGATGCATTTCCCATGAGTGTAGTAGGTGTTTTAAAGAAAATGATGTCGTGGAAATTTTCGACATGTATTCATAGTTTATTTTGTTTTTCCTCTGGCGTCATCCGTTGTTATGAGGAAAACAGGATATTGGTGGGAAAATGAATGTACTTATGATTGAATAGAATACTTACCAACCAGATATGATATGATGTGGTGGTTGAAGTCTTGTCCTGAGAAGATTTGCTGTGTACGTAGTTTATCAGACCAACATAATTTTCTCTCTCTCTCTCTCTCTCTCTCTCTCTCTCTCTCTCTCTCTATCTGAGTTGTTCGATTGTAATTAGGAACTGTAGTTAGAAGTATGAATGACGGTGGTCAGCGACCAACCTTTTCACGACTTGACGCTTGGTGACAACGCGATTGATTTTGCAACCCTGTCGCTCTGAAAGCAGATTTATGACCTCATATTTCCTCTACTTGATTGAAACTATTAATAACTGCAAGAGGGGGTGAGATTTGGGGGGAGGGCCTCGTATTGTTCCTTCATCTCTCCTTCTCCCAAACCTTTCTTCGTTCATATTAAGAGAGATGAAAAGAGGGAGAGAATGACAAATAATGAAAAATCATCTCTCTCTCTCTCTCTCTCTCTCTCTCTCTCTCTCTCTCTCTCTCTCTCTCTCTTGTGCAACTGTTCAGGATTAAACAAATAGACAAACTGTTGAAAATTAAACTAATAGAAGAGCTAATAATTATCGTCCTCTCCCTTGCAACAGTTGAGAAACAGATGAAAAGATAGGCTGATACTCTCTCTCTCTCTCTCTTCTCTCCTCTCTCTCTCTCTCTCTCTCTCGCAACAGTTGACATTCCTCAGCTGAGACTCGCCTGTTACTAAACGCATAATGCCATTCCCTGTTGATACCGTCCTAATGAATTATGGAGTTGCCAGGATGATATACTCAGTGATGGCAATTACACACAGGATGAATTTGTGCTTGCATTCTGTGGGAAAGGAGCCTGTTTCTATTCAAATGATGAGAGAGAGAGAGAGAGAGAGAGAGAGAGAATGATGAATTCTTTGAATTTCTCCCCCTGCGTGGAGTTATCATCTATTTCCTCGCATTTTGAATCTTATATGCTTGCATTTTGTGGTAAAGGAGCTTGTTTCTATTCAAATAATGTAAGAGAGAGAGAGAGAGAGGAGAGAGAGAGAGAGAGAGGCTTGGTTGTGGGGGGATTCTTAGCATTTCTCTCTCTGTATGGCGTTATCATCTATTTGGTCGTTTTGGATCTTATTCTTTTCGAAACTTTGATGTAGAGTATTAAGATAGTCTCGATGATAGGACACAATGAAATTATATAAGGGAAGATTCAGTTCTAAGGTACCACCTATGACAGCACGCAATCGTCGAAGACCAAACATCCGCTGTCCCCCAAAAATAACCAGTGTGTTAAATTTGTTTTTCTTATGTTATAAACCTCGAGTCGAGTTTAACCCCTGGCAGGAGATTTCCATGTAGTCAGTGGTTTAATTACTATTTAGTGTATAAAATAAAAAAATATATATAATTTTGCCACAACATTCGGGGTGGATTTTTTATATAATTAAATACAAGTGAACTGTGGAATTATCCGAATTTGGTCAGCAATGTTGAAATATTCTTTAATTATTATTTTTGTATTTTTTGCTTTTGTAGCTGTTATTATTATCTTCAGTGAAATTTTCGTTCTTTTTGAGTGTAGGAACTTGGAGATTTGACTGCTAATGAGTTAATTTGGCCCATTGTTGAACTGCATCCTAAGCGCTGTTTAATTCAGTTGGAGAGAGGCTAATACCATGCAAATAGCCCCAAGCGGATGATGATAATGAAAGTTTTATTCGTTGTTAAAGGCGACGTAGTTCTTACTTACTCTAACCCTGTTGACTGCCAGGCCTCATTGTGACCCATCGGAGCTTACTCTGGACAGTTGAGGTCTCTCTCTCTCTCTCTCTCTCTCTCTCTCTCTCTCTCTCTCTCCGTTGTTTGGGCCTGGTGTGACCGGCATTAGCAGCAATTGCCTCTTCCCCTTCCCTTGGAAAAGTAAAAGAAAGGTTCCTTAACCACTAAATTGTCTGTGCCCATATTTCCTCTTAATTTAGTTTCTGTAGATGGTACTTTACTCTTGTTGTTATAGGTTTGTGTAACTCGAGTCATTCCTTTGTTATTGTTTTTTTATAGTTAACTTATTTGGAATGCAGGAGCAGACTACTGTCTAAGTTTACTATCTGAATATCAATACATTTATTTTGAAGCTGAGGGGACGAGTACTTTCAAGTCTTTATGCAGCCCTTGTCCCAATAAAACCAGGAAAAAATGATCGTAGGAACAGTGTTCGGACCTAGACCTCGAAATAAACAAGCATCCCAAGTGATGGAAGAGTGTGATGATTTACAAGTAATCTTCGTAGACTGACTGTAACCATAAAGAACATGAAGAAGTTCTAGCATATATACTATAGAATCATGTTGAAATACCTACTCCTTATAAGAGCAAGAACTCTCGGTGGCCTAATGTCAGCCAGATTTAAGATCAGCCATTCGGAAATTGACGGAGATCATTGCAACCATGTTTCATGTATCGACGCTCTCTTGTGACTGAAGGAACGAACGAGAGAGATGGTCTTGTTATATACCTCTGTTAGATGCAGGGAGGAGATTTAGTATTCCCTAATTAGATTCAATGGAGTTTGGATAGATTTAACCGTACCTCAACAGGTAGTGTGTGTGCGTGTGTGTGACACTTATAGATACAGTACTGGTCCTCATTTAATAGCCATCTATTTGCTCCTGAATGTTGGAAAGGATTTCAATTTGGTGTCGACGTGATTTTAGTCATCTGTAATGTTGTTCAGGTTCTTTATCGTCTGCTTTATTTCCTGCGTTCTCTATTGTTGTTTTCGTCTGTATTCTTTTTTAACGGAATATTTCGTTAGTTTTGGAGTTGAATGACTGCAACTATATTTTTTTCTCTGTTACTTCTTTTCTTGTTATCGTTTGTTCATGTTGAATGTGATGGCCGGAATATTCAGTGATTCTCTTGCTAATCAAATCCGTATGTTGCCAATGGTTAAGGAATCTTACATACTTCTCAAAACTTTGCATAATGGGGAGACTTGGCTTGATAGTTACTGAGATTATATTTACATTTTTTATTAAATATAATGTATTTTTGCTGTTATTTATATTGCTTTTGTGCCACTATAAATCCTAAGGAGCGATGTAAATAAGACACACGGGAGGAGAGAGAAAGAAAAGAATGTCTGACACTTATGGAAAGTTAGTACAATGATTAGGGAGTTGTATTTAAATAGTTACACAAGTATCGATACATAGTATAATACACTATATATATATATATATATATATATATATATATCTATATATATAATATATGTATATATATATATATATATATATATATATATATATATATATGTGTTTAAGTGAAACAAAATGCTGGGTAATTGAACAAGTTTACTAAAACCAAACCGGAAGTTTTTCATTAACTCACAAACTTACCGCAAATTATATAAAGGAACGAAAGGTGTCTCAAGTGGGCCTGACCTCAAACAAAGGAATTAAACCCTATGGGTTTGCGAATACCTAATGATACTTGGGCTTGGGCTCATAAGCCAAACCTTGAGATGATTGGTATATGGTCAAAAGGCCGGGCTAAGCCAACTAAATGTGACGCTGTAAATAACTTAGTATTTGTATATGTAACTAGAAACATTGATTGCCATCTCCACAAATGCCGCTCGTACATCAGTGGGTTACGGGCGGGGACATAAGATAGCAACTTCTTCCAAAAATGGTTGTTGAAAACAAAGTGCACACCCCTCCCACACACACACACATCTATTTATATATATATATATTTAATATATTATATATATATATATATATATATATATATGTATATATTCTATATATATATATATATATATCTATACATTGGAAAAAAATTGAAAGTTTTTATGGATAACAGTGTTTAACTTTGTTATATATATATATATATATATATATATATATATATATATATATATATATACATATATATATATATATATATATATATATATATATATTATATACCTTATGAGTCATAATCCAGCAATAATGAGACCAGGTGAAATAGCCCCGTAATTAGAAAAAAAAAAATTTGGTGGTTCTTCTATAAGAAAAAAAAAACCATGTTAAATTTGTTGTATACAGGTTCAGGATACAATGGAAGAGATGTTGAGGAAATGGGGCTCGTGGGGTGAGGGAAGGGGTGGGGTTGTGTGGGGGTGGTTGTTGGCAGAGTTAAATCTGATGTGGGAATTGTATATTATTTTCCACATGTCGCATTGTCATTGGTTTCCAATAGTGCGCCAAATCGGAAGGAATCGCTTAGGCGTCTGCGGCTCACTTTATTGATTTATATGTAAAGTACTTGTAGGGGGCGACTGACATTTTTTCGAGAAACGAAAGCCGATTAATTTTTTTCTTTAGTGCTTCGATTTCTCTGACGGACGTTTCAGTTGGTGAAGCATCGGGACTATTGGGTTATGTGCTCGTTCCTGCCCGGCTTTTCAAAAGGTGAACAACAACACTGACACGGTTGGCTTAAAAGGAAACTCGGCCATTAAGGAAGCAATATTAATGGCTTTCGGTTCTAAGGGACAGACTTCCGTATCTTTTTCTCGAGGAGACTGAGGTAAGACACCCCAAAAGCTCTTGTTTCACTTGCTTTCCCTCTTCTCTTTCAAACTTACACCCATATGTATGTCACGCCCGTAATACTTTCCTCCCTTGAAGCCAAATTAATTCATTCCTCACTGCCTTCTTCTAGCTGTTTTTCAGCTGCCTTTTGTCTCTGTTATTGTCTGTTATTTGTCTGTGTTACTGCATCTTCACATGTTTGTACACACGTTTGCCTTTTTATGTACTTCTCATCACGGAGTATTCTACCAAACGTTTATGCAAGCAAGGACAACGTTTAAGACAGACTGGGATGGATAAACAGTCAGACAGACTGACTGACTGGCTAACTTATTAAACAGAAAGAGAGCGCTACTGAACGTCGATGGTCTTTTAGATCAAAGGGAGAGTCTGAAGCTTTGACCTCCCCCCCTTCCACCTCTCCCAACCTCCCTCCCACCCTTCCCCCCTCCCCCGCACTCCAGATGCTGCATATAATTGCAATGTGCTTTTCGCTCAGTCTCTCGAATCTCTTGCTCTTCTCTTCTTCGCTCTTGATTCACCTGTCCCTTTGACATCAATCATTCCCTGCCATAACGATGTCGCTCTTGGTGACTTCGTGTCTGGCTGCTGCCTTTTCATTATTGCCCTTTTTTTCCTTTTCCTTTTAAATCTTGGTCCTTCTTTAGCCTTATTGTGTGTGCCTTTGCCATTAATGTTCTTCTTCCTTATTTTCCTTTCGGTGATCGCCTCCTTAACAAGATTCTTTTAGGCTTTGTTTCTATGTAGCATTCTCTCTCTCTCTCTCTCTCTCTCTCTCTCTCTCTCTCTCTCTCTCTCATTGAGACTTTGCCATTTTTATTTTTAGACAAGATTTTACATTACAACTCTCTCTCTCTCTCTCTCTCTCTCTCTCTCTCTCTCTCTCTCTCTCTCTCTCTCTCTCTCATTGACTGCCATTTTTATTTTTAGACAAAATTTTACGTTACAACTCTCTCTCTCTCTCTCTCTCTCTCTCTCTCTCTCTCTCTCTCTCTCTCTCTCTCTCCACTTATTTTAATTTGCTAGAATCTAAGAGAAACTTACAAGCAGAAGAAAGAGAATTGTCTGTCTAGATCACATATATACATTCTCTTTGACTATACTCTCAGTTCACATAAACATGAAATATTGTATTTGTAATTATTCTCATTTTCGTCTTCAGAAGGTATTTGTATGTTGGTCGTATTAAATAAGACTTTTTTTTTCTGAAAGCCGGGAAAATTGTATTTGCCTCGCGATTCATGAGCTGAATTCGTAGTTGCAACAGAGATTTCACTGCAACCGGTGAATGATATCTGTTCGAGGCAGATCACACCCCCGACTGACATTTATTCTCCGACAGACTCCGACGGGAACTCGGGAGATTGATGGAAAGTTTGTGCTCTCCATTTTTGCTGTAGCAACCAGTCCTCCTCTTCCACCCGGCAAAAATGAGCTCACATTTCAGTGAACGGAAGAGAATTTTCGCTTCCACTGCTCAAAAATAAACAGATCTTAGTTCAGTGAACAGAAGAAAATTGTACACTTCTATTTCTCAAAAATTAGCTGCTTAGTTTTAATTCAATAGCAGAGACTTATTCCTTTACTTTACGAAAACCTAACTGATTATTTTATAGCTAATACCGAATTATTGGCTGCCGTCAGACAGAAAAGGTTCGTGTTCCAGTGAATAGGAGAAATTCTTGTTGGTCGTCCATCGAACAGAAGAGAATTTTTGTATGTTTTATGCTAGTAAAATAGTGACCATTTCGTCTGTTGAACAGAAAGTGTTAATTCGCTGACACTGAGTATAATCATTTTCTCCTGAAAGAAAATGATTCACACCTAATAAAAAGAATTTTTCTTTCATCGAAAATTACATTTATTTTCTTGTGGAAGATTCACTGCCACTGAACGGGGGACAATTATTCTCCTTTACTACACAGGAAAGAATGATTTTCTCCCAATGAACCGAAGAAAAATGAGTAATGTTTATATCTACAGAACAAAAAAGGGACGAATCTCTGTTTTGGTAGGGCATGCCAAAAGGTGTTGTTTGGTAGTAAAGGTTTTTTGGTCTATTCAGAGTTGAATTTTCTTATTTTTCGTTTGGTTACGTTTTTCGTAACGCTGAGTATTGCCAGCTTGTTTAACATTGGTGTACGGGAAATTGTCCTGGTAGCTGTCAAGGAAAATCATGTTTATATATCCATTATTTCTTTATGTATATGTTAATTACACAGTTTTTACGGATTGTGTTTTGTTGTCTAATTTAAGGTATATTGTTCTTATCTTTTTTTCTTATTTTAGGTAGAAATTTAATTTTTTCTTGGTTGGGAATTTGTTTTTACTGCACAATCTCTCTCTCTCTCTCTCTCTCTCTCTCTCTCTCTCTCTCTCTCTCTCTCTCTCTCTCTCAGTGGAACTACAATCGATCGAACGAAGGTATTGTTCCTTGAATCACAAATTAGTGCATATACGGACGCTGACACTATTCTTTGTTTTGAAAACTTGTCGATTCGTTTATGAACTCACAATACAGGCGAAGACCAAAAGTAGTTTTACTTACTAATTCCTTTTTCTTATTCTTTATATTTTTTAGTAGGACAAATAAGAGTTATTATGCCTTTCGTCTCTTGTAATAGAAATGAAAAAAGTGTAAATCCCTGTTTAAAAGGTTTATTTGTAGAGACTTGTGGTATTTCAAGATTGTCGGGACTTTCAACCACTTGCTGTTGAGGAAAAAAATATGGGCCGGTGTCTGAAGTCTTAACTTATCTTTAATCATGATGTATAGGAAGCCATCTACATAATAAGGGCAGGACTTTCGCTGATAATTTATCGTCGATTTTTCATGGACAACGAGAAAAAAATGTGTTTTGGGCTTGAGATAAAAGCCTAAAAGAGGGTATTAATCATTGTGAGCGTGGGCTATTGCAGCATCCTGTGGGAAGTTTGAATCCGAGATCTGTCGGTGGTCAGAGAAGCAGCGGCGACTTCGGGTTCTTACCTGACCTCGACGAATCCCTGTGCAAATTTCAGCTTGTCATTCGAAACCTGTTTACATATCAGCATTTCCTCTTAACTCGAGACCCGTTTGTAACTGAAATACTATGTTATTCAAAATCTTTTTGTTGTGGGAATTCATTTCAGGCCTGAAAACCGTAATGTGAAATCCATTTGTAATCTGGGATTTAGTTTGTGAACTGAATCCCAACCGCGACCTGAAATTCATGAGTGGCCCGAAATCCATCTGCATCTTGAGATTCCTTCCCCACCTAATGTCACCTGAAATCTGTGTGGCCCTTGAGATCCGTTTGCTTTCTGAGATCCCTGTGGTGTCAGCCTGCGTTATTCCTCAAGACAAACAAACTGGCAAGGGCGCTTGCGGTCACACTTCCTTTTGAAGTGGTGACAAAGTTCTTCAAGTTCCCAGCTAAGGACGTTATAGCTCTTGGTATGTCCTCTGGACTGTCGCAACTGTAGCAATATCTTAGATATTTCTATAATACATCTTGTAGCTTGTCAGTTTATTTATTCATTTTTTTGTTGCATATCAAGGCGTTAAATAGCTAAGAAAGATGTAGTTCTGTTTTCAATCATTTTTATTCTGTTAGAGAGCATAAGTATACAAGCAAGAAGCTGGGAATTAAGTTCTCTTAAACTTAAAATATTGTCATATTCTGTATATTGCAATAAAACTCCCTAGTCATACAACTGTAGGATATACATAAATTTGAGTTACGAAAAAAAGTAAAGCAAATAGCGTAACTGATTTTCTTTTCTTACGTCAGACTGCATGATAACATATATATAAGATGTAATTTTCCAAATTACATCTTTCGCTATCATTGTGTCGTTTTGTGTTAGATGTAAAGGATATATATAGCATGATTGATTGGCAATATTATTTACGTTTTATAAATTTTACAAATTAACGTATTTGTTTTAGAATATATATATATATATATATATATATATATATATATATATATATATATATATATATATATATATATATGTATATATATGTGCATGTATGTATGTATATATATATATATATATATATTGTTAGTTTTATTACTTGCTTTGGCCTGTAACAATCGTTCCCTTTATGTGTGTGCCCTCTTTAATTCGGTAGTACTTGTTTGTGAGTGTTTCATTTAATTGACGTATGTCGCTTGTGGCTTCATATCGCCAATTCGTATCTCATCAGTCAAGTTTGGGTAATCATCGAGTCAGGGTCTAGACATCATACAGCTTGGACACTAAACAGCAGGTAGTTATTACCTGATGGCATCTACAGTTTTCGAGGATGAGAACTTCAGTTAAGTTCGAGGATGAGTTAATGGCTCAACCATATTCATCAATGGAGAGGGGGCATTCCTCTGAAACAGCAGTGTGGCTGTCGCTTCGACTCTG